>NC_086317.1:448007933-448255433 GCF_036172605.1 Pelobates fuscus
TCTTATGTCTCAGTCTAAACAGAAAAACTAAAATTCTGAATTGTGAACCACATGTTAATAAATAGGAGAGTTATATCCCATGACTTAGCATATATAGCATTGCCTTATACTCTTACAGCACCATGTAACATAGAAATACCAATACTTGTCACCATAAACTGATTTCATGGACGATGATAACAATCATGTAACTGACCTTAATTATTGGATATTATTTTTTACAGAGCCATGTTTGAAGTCAATATGAAAGAACGAGATGATGGAAATGTAAACATCAGCAATTTAACGCCCACTGCTGTAAAGGCATTTCTTGATTATGCCTATTCTGGACAAGCAGAGATAACAGAGGAAAATGTAGACATGCTTTTCCAGATGTCGTCATTTTTTCAGGTTCCCCTTCTTTCAAAAGCATGCAGTGATTTCTTAATAAAATCTATTGATATACATAATTGCTTGCAGTTGCTGTCAATATCGGAGAGTTACGGTTCATCACGCTTGTTTGAACGTGCCTTAGAATTTTCCCTGGAGCATTTTTCTTTAATAACACAGTCAACAGATTTTTTAGAATTGAATATTGGGGTGCTGGAAAAATGCCTGCAACATGATAACCTAAATGTTCCTGAAGAAGAATTTGTGTTGTCTGCGGTTTTGGCCTGGACGAAGCGCCATTTGGATAAGCGGGAGAGGTATCTTCCACAGTTACTAAGCAAAGTGAGATTACATCAACTATCTCAAGCCACATTGCAAGCACTGCTAGTCTCTGAGGAGCAATTATTAAAAGGCACAAATTGTTTCTCAACAATAAATTCTGCAATAAAATCTGTGCAACAGTCAGGGGGATTATTTCCTGATGCTCGTGTTTCTACAACTGAAAAATACATTTTTGTCCATAAAACTATAGAAGATGCAGAAACTCAACACACCTTTTGCTATAGTATAAAAACTGATACATGGTCAGAACCTCCACAAATTCATATTGTAGACCTCCCCGGTTCAAGTATATCTAGCTATGCAGAAAAGCTTTTTATAACTGGAGGCTGCAAAGGGAATTGTTGTAGGGCAGTGAGACTTCACATTGCTGAATCTTATCATGATGCTACTGACCAAACTTGGTGCTATTGTCCGGCTACCAATATTTCATCCTTGGTTCCAGCCATGAAGAAACCTAGGACAATGCATGCATCTGTGATGACACTTAACCAATTATTTGTAATAGGAGGTAAAACTAGAGGTGCACAGGACACCAGAAGTCTTCTAGACGTTGAAGCTTATAATCCTCTTAGCAGAGAATGGAAATCAGTAAGTCCATTGCCAAGAGGAATATACTATCCAGAAGCAAGTGCTTGCAAAACTGTCATTTACGTCCTCGGTTCTGAAGTTGAAATGACAGATGCTTTCAACCCTTCGCTTGACTGTTTCTTTAAGTACAATGCCGATACAGATCAGTGGTGTGAACTTGTAGCAGAGTTTGGACAGTTCTTCCATGCAACCTTAATCAAAGCAGTTCCAGTCAACAATACACTGTACATCTGTGATCTTTCGACATACAAAGTTTATAGCTTTTGCCCAGAGACTTGTGTGTGGAAAGGGGAAGGCTCTTTTGAATGTGCTGGCTTTAATGCAGGAGCCGTTGGAATTGAAGATAAAATTTATATACTAGGAGGAGATTATTCTCCAGATGAAATCACTGATGAAGTTCAAGTATACCATAGCAACAGATCTGAGTGGGAGGAAGTTTCTCCTATGCCACAAGCTTTAACTGAATTTTATTGTGAAGTAATCCAATTCAATAAGTGCAGAGATCCATGGGGTAGAAGTAATTTGTAGTTACAGATCAATCAGTTGTTGACAGATCTGTTTCTTTTGCTTTTAATGCATGTTAGCATTCAACCTCCATTTGCTTTCTTCTCATCTAAGGTTACTTAGCCACAAACCTTCATACTATTTATGTTGTACTTCCACAGATTGTGGATTTATCTGGGCAAAGTGGGCATTAAAGTGATACTATAGGCACCCAAAACACTTCAGTTTATTGAAGGGGTCTGGGTACAGAGTCCATATTGCCCTTAGTTTTGCAATGTCAAACATGTAGGTCACTTAACTCTGTGTTCTCCAACCCAATCCTCATGGACCACCAATAGTCCAGGTTTTGTCAGTATCTCCATTGGAATAAAACGGAGAAATACTTAACTCCTGGACTCACACTCTGCATGAGGACATCAAGCATCAGTGAGTGAAAACCCCAATGGAAATCATTGATTCAATGATTTTCTATGGGGAGGACCTAATGCGCTCACCATGCATGTGCATTAGGCCCTCAACCCCGTCAACTGACCCTGTAGAAGGAGGTTGAGCGCAGTGGAGTCAGGTAAGTGTTAAAAAGGTTTTTAACCCTTTATTGGGGGTAAGGGGCTGTGAGGGAAGGGAAGCGCAGAAGGAACTATAGTGTTAGTTATACAACTTTGTATTCCACAAACTATATTCCAAGTATTCCTTTAACCCCTTAAGGACCAAACTTCTGGAATAAAATGGAATCATGACGTGTCAGACATGTCATGTGTCCTTAAGGGGTTAAATAGGGTTTATGTGTTAACATATGGAACATGCCATTCGTTGCCATAATGATTGTTTCAGTTATGGAATTCCTCACAAGAATTGTATTTTATACATAACCCTCTTTTTATTTCCAACACGTACAGTGGACATAGGTTTCCCAGCCCTGATGCTGACATTATGCAAGCAATACTACAGACATACAGCTTGTAAATGTAGGTAAATTTCAAACAATAAGCAATCTTAGTGCATGCACTGTATCACAAGCCTATCAGCCTTGACTAGGCAATTGTATATTAATCCAAACATATACATTTATAGAATTGTATTATAGGTAGATCACTGAAAATGGTAAGAAGTGTATATATAAATATATATTTATACTTTAGCCTTTTAGCAATTTAAGTAATGCACACATTTTAGAACTGAAAATGTAACCAATGTCGACTGATCT
This sequence comes from Pelobates fuscus, assembly GCF_036172605.1. NCBI lineage: Eukaryota > Metazoa > Chordata > Amphibia > Anura > Pelobatidae > Pelobates > Pelobates fuscus. Next base: position 448,010,941 of record NC_086317.1, read on the forward strand.
TTGCACTAGTTATGAATTACAGATTAATTAATATATTCCAAATCACACATAAAATAAACACAACATGCTACTCCACAGGAAGAAACATAGACAGGTACTCCCACTAACCAGTACTTGGGTCGCTCTCCATAACAATGGTTATTATATAGAAATCCTGAGTATATGGAAAGTGTTTGATCAATACTTTATCATACTTTATGAGAGATCCTTCCAGACTGGAGCAGAGTTTGACCTCAAGTCAAGACACAAGTAACCATTTCTAGTCTCTTGCTAAGGCAAAGTTCTGACTAGCAGAGATGCCACTAGATTCCTGTGTCCGTGTTCCCTCTTCTTTTCTGTATGTATTTATGTTATTTAATTTTAATAAAAAAATGTACTATTCACCAACTATGACATGCGTCTTGTTCACTGTGTTCATAATGTTTCCCCGAAAATAATACATCACCCAAAAATAGCCCTAGCTTAGTTTCGGGTGATGATCATATTATAAGCCCTACCCCGAAAATAAGTCCTTGTTGCTAGTTCGCTAATCTATGTAAGGAAATTTCCCCTGAAAATAGATTTGCAGGATTCCATTCGCGAGTAAGCAAATCTATGTTCGGGGAAGTTTTCCCGAACATAGATTTGCGGGATTATATGCTTTAGTGAACTGATCCCCCGAACGCAGACCTGCTTTGTAGCACATGCTTGCTACCATTTTTCCCCAAAATAAAACACCCCCTGGAAATAAGCCTTAGTGCTTCTTTCGGAGGAAAAAAATAATATAAGACCAGGTCTAATTTTGGGGGAAAGATGGTATATGCTATGTAACAAAAATAAAATATGCAAAATATACATGTGAAGCAATAACAGAGAATATGAGAACTTTGAGAAGGGGCAAAACCTTTAACCTTAATAGCTTTCCCCTTTGGTAATTCATTGCTCATATCTTAAAAATGTTTTTGCTCACCTGTGCCATTACAGAGAGATATACCACTTGCATATCAGACTGATCCCATCCATAATGAGAGGTCCAGATCCAAAATGTCTGAAAGTTCCCTCTACATGAGAGATACATCAATCCTGGACAATCGTTTTCATGTATGTCATTTTGATTTTTTTATAATTTAAGAAAATGGGTTGATTGGATCGACTGGCATTGGGAGAAAATCTGATGTGAGTATGGATCATTTATTTAAAATTGGAGGTACAGTGCCAGCGTGTGGTTACTTGTTGGTGCTGTCCATATATTTATATAAAAACAGATGCGAAAAAGACTGCACTTGATGGGCGCATGTCTATTTTGAGCCTATGTAACTATGTAATATATGACATAGGAAATAAAAGGTTTAATGCAATTGATATATATATGCCAATGTGAGTAAGAGATAATCTCACAGAAAACAAAGTGTATTTCCCCAGCATAAAAGAGGTTTAGAGAGAGCCAGTAGAGCAAAACATTTAGTGCCTGTCATTATCAGACGGCAGATTCATTAATTCGGAAGAGGCCCATAACTACGCACTCTCTGATAGAATAGAAATCTGTAGTAGTCCCTGATCTTCCTCAATATTGTCGTATATACATGGCACCTGCCTAAATGCATTATACTGTATATAATCTGACTCTGGCGGTTTTCACTATAAATTGCCTTGCAGGCTGATCAAACTTGTGTTTACCAAAAACAGGGAATGGTTTACAAAACAGCAACAAACAACATTTAAAAAAAAATATATTGGTCCTCACAACATATTGAGAATAATAAGATTCGATATGCATTTACTACGATACTGCAACAATGATTCAATATCCATATACCATAATACTGCAACAAATCCTTAGAGGAAAACAGTCATAAATGTTTATTCTTATTTAAAATAAAATATCAGATATGTTGACAGATTATGTGAGTATTGTGTTCTAATGCATGCATATAAGTAAATAGCTCTTTTCAATGCTTCTCTTGGTTTACACTTGCTCTGTGGAGGCGGCCATCTTTAAGTTCTCTTTAATCAGAAGCACTTCCTTCCTGCAAATCTAGAAAAAAATCATGCTGGTCATCTGTGCTGGTAGTCATGAATTTGTTCACGGATAATGACATCAGGCAGAAGTGCTAGAAGACTCCAAAATGCACTCTGGGAAAATTTATTTCTATTTTACAAATTGATTTTTTATTCATGTTTCTAAGAAATAAGTTGCAATACAAAATACAGTATATGACAAATAGTCAATTAAAAGTGTTACAAGGTATTACATGACACTTGATAAGGCTATATGCATATGTAAATAGCAAAATGTTTTTAAATAGCAATGAGATTAGTGGACAACAATAACTAAACTGTGGGAGAAATGAACAGGGTAAAGGAGGGGTATTATTGGATAGTACTGGAATAGTCAGTCATACAAGTTTGCAAATGCAGACTATTAGCCAATTAAAAAAAAAAAAAGAAATTAGACAAAAGAAAAATCTGGATCAATTGTAGACCTTCAAATTGATCATGGCCATGGTAGATAAGTTGTGATTCAAACTAAAAATAAGCATCCTCATGAGGCATGGATAAGCCAAAAAACTTGCTAAAACTTTAATATATTCATTAAAAACAATTCAAATCTATATTAAATATATTCATATTTTCAGTTATAAAAAATGACAGGTTTTCTTTTAATGTTATAGGTGGTAATTGATCAGTCAGTACTTGAATACTGACAGTAGAGTAGAGTAAAAAACAACTACACTGCAGATAAAGGGAGTAGACATTGTTGGATGAAACAACAGCAGAGTATGTATTTTCTGCAGTTCCTTTATTACGAGGGTTACAGGACACCACTTTTTATACAAAGCAAATACTATCATATACACAGTAAATTTTAATAACAATCGCACTGCTATCCACATATCACTAAACATAGAAACATAGAATGTGACGGCAGATAAGAACCATTTGGCCCATCTAGTCTGCCCAATTTTCTAAATACTTTCATTAGTCTCTGGCCTTATCTTATAGTTAGGATAGCCTTATGCATATCCCATGCATGCTTCAACTCCTTTACTGTGTTAACCTCTACCACTTCAGCTGGAGGTCTATTACATGCATCCGCTACCCTCTCAGTAAAAGTAATTCTTCCTGAAATTATTTTTAAACCTTTGCCCCTCTAATTTAAGACTATGTCCTCTTGTTGTGGTAGTTTTTCTTCTTTTAAATATAGTCTCCTCCTTTACTGTGTTGATTCCCTTTATGTATTTAAATGTTTCTATCATATCCCCCCTGTCTCGTCTTTCCTCCAAGCTATACATGTTAAGATCCTTTAACCTTTCCTGGTAAGTTTTATCCTGGAATCCATGAACCAGTTTAATAGCCCTTCTTTGAACTCTCTCTAAAGTATCAATATCCTTCTGAAGATACGGTCTCCAGTACTGCGTACAATACTCCAAGTGAGGTCTCACCAGTGTGCTGTACAATGGAATGAGCCAGGGCTCAAGTCCTGCAGGAACGCACGGGAACGGCGTTCCTGCACTTTTTCCAAAGCAGGAACGCCGTTCCCGTTACCAGTCCTGCAGGACCTGCCCTGCTACCTGCACACAGGGACCCTTCACACGCTGTGTTCGCGCGGCTGTAAGAGCGTTGCCACGGGTTACTATGGCAACGCTCCGCACAGGCAAGTCTCGCGAGAGTTAGTGCTGGAGACGAACACAGCGTGTGATGGGTCCCTGTGTGCAGCGCCTGCTTCCCTCCACTGGACCACCAGGCGATCTCCCCCCTCCCTGACAAGGTAAGAAGCAGGGAGGGGGGAATAAAATAAAAAAAACCTAAACACATACACAGTTTAAAAAACAAATGCTTCCCCCCATCATCCAGCACACACACATCATCCAGCACACACACACACACACACACATCATCCAACACACACACACATCATCCAGCACACACACATCATCCAGCACACACACACACACATCATCCAGCACACACACACACACACACATCATCCAGCACACACACACATCATCCAGCACGCACACACACACACACACGCACACATCATCCAGCACACACACACACATCATCCAGCACACACACACACACACACATCATCCAGCACACACACACACACACACATCATCCAGCACACACACACACATCATCCAGCACACACACACACATCATCCAGCACACACACATCATCCAGCACACACACATCATCCAGCACGCACACACACACACGCACACATCATCCAGCACACACACACACACACACACACACATCATCCAGCACACACACACATCATCCAGCACACACACACACACACACACACACACACACACACACACATCATCCAGCACACACACACACACACATCATCCAGCACACACACACACACACACACACATCATCCAGCACACACACACACACACACACATCATCCAGCACACACACACATCATCCAGCACACACACACACATCATCCAGCACACACACACATCATCCAGCACACACACATCATCCAGCACACACACACATCATCCAGCACACACACACACACCATCCAGCACACACACACATCATCCAGCACACACACACACATCATCCAGCACACACACACATCATCCAGCACACACACACACACACACATCATCCAGCACACACACACACACACACACACACATCATCCAGCACACACACACATCATCCAGCACACACACACACACACACACATACATCATCCAGCACACACACACATATCATCCAGCACACACACACATATCATTCAGCACACACACACACACACACACATCATCCAGCACACACACACACACACACATCATCCAGCACACACACACACACATCATCCAGCACACACACACACACACACACATCATCCAGCGCACACAGACACACATCATCCAGCGCACACAGACACACATCATCCAGCGCACACAGACACACATCATCCAGCGCACACAGACACACATCATCCAGCGCACACACACTTCATCCAGCACACACACACACACATCATCCATCACACACACATCATCCATCACACACACACACTTCATCCAGCACACACACACACACACTACATTCATTATACACACTCTGCACTCACTACAAACCCACTATATTCATTATACACACTCTGCACTCACTACAAACACACTACATTCACTATACACACTTTGCACTCACTACACACTACATTCATTATACACACTGCACTCACTACACACACTACATTCATTATACACATACTGCACTCACTACAAACACTACATTTATTATACACACTGCACTCACTACAAACACTTCATTATACACACACTGCACTCACAACAAACACACTACATTCATTATACACACACTGCACTCACAACAAACACACTGCATTCATTATACACACACTGCACTCACAACAAACACACTACATTCATTATACACACACTGCACTCACAACAAACACACTACATTCATTATACACACACTGCACTCACAACAAACACACTACATTCATTATACACACACTGCACTTACAACAAACACACTACATTCATTATACACACACTGCACTCACTACAAACACACTGCATTCATTATACACACACTGCACTCACAACAAACACACTACATTCATTATACACACACTGCACTCACAACAAACACTACATTCATTATACACACACTGCACTCACAACAAACACACTACATTCATTATACACACACTGCACTCACAACAAACACACTGCATTCATTATACACACACTGCACTCACTACAAACACACTGCATTCATTATACACACACTGCACTCACAACAAACACACTAAATTCATTATACACACACTGCACTCACAAAAAACACACTACATTCATTATACACACACTGCACTCACTACAAACACACTAAATTCATTATACACACTCTGCACTCACTACAAACACACTACATTCACTATACACACTTTGCACTCACTACACACTACATTCATTATACACACTGCACTCACTACACACACTACATTCATTATACACACTGCACTCACTACACACACTACATTCATTATACACACACTGCACTCACAACAAACACACTACATTCATTATATACACACTGCACTCACTACAAACACACTACATTCATTATACACACTCTGCACTCACTACAAACACACTAAATTTATTATACACACTGCACTCACTACATTCATTATACACACTGCACTTACTACAAACACACTACATTCATTATCCATACTCTGCATTCACTACAAACACACTACATTCATTATACACACCCTGCACTGCACTATATGCATAGGAGTGTAATTGAATTTACCCCCCCTTAAAAAAAAATTACACTCCTATGCATATAGTGCAGTCCAGGAATCTTGGGTGAGTTCCCACACTTTCTTCCCCAGGACTTGACCCCTGGAATGAGCACTTCCCTCTTTCTACTGCTAATCATAGGCGTGCGCAGCCTATTGCATTAGGGTGTGCACCCTAAAGCACAAGCACACGCGGTATATATATATAGTCTCCTATATATGTATATGTGTATGTATGTATATATACACATATATACACACACACAAAGCTGTGTGATGTGTGTGTGAGGGTGCTGGTAGTGTACTATGTGGGTGAGGGTGTTTGTGTGTGTGTGCGTGCTTGTGAGGGTGCTGTGAATGTACTGTGTGTCAGGGTGCTGTTTGTGTGTGTGTGTGTGCACTTGTGAGGGTGCTGTGAATGTACTGTGTGTCAGGGTGCTGTTTGTGTGTGTGTGTGCACTTGTGAGGGTGCTGTAAATGTACTGTGTGTAAGGGTGCTGTTTATGTGTGAGGGTACTGATAGTGTGCTGTGTGTGTGTGTGTTTGTTAGGGTCCTGTTTGTGTTTGTGAGGGTACTGTTAGTGTGCTGTGTGAGTGTGAGGGTGCTGTTTGTGTAATGTGTGTGAGGGTGCTGTGCATGTGTGAGGGTGCTGTGTATGTGTGTGGGTGATGTGTATGTGTGTGGGTGCTGTGTATGTCTGTGGGTGCTGTATGTGTGTATGTGCTGTGTATGTCTGTGGGTGCTGTATGTGTGTGTGTGCTGTATGTGTGTGTGTGCTGTATGTGTGTGTGTGCTGTATGTGTGTGGGTGCTGTATGTGTGTAGGTGCTGTGTATGTCTGTGGGTGCTGTGTATGTCTGTGGGTGCTGAATGTGTGTGGGTGCTGTATGTGTGTAGGTGCTGTATGTGTTTAGGTGCTGTGTATGTGTGTGGGTGCTGTGTATGTGTATAGGTGCTGTGTATGTGTATAGGTGCTGTGTATGTGTGTGGATGCTGTATGTGTGTGGATGCTGAATGTGTGTAGGTGCTGTATGTGTTTAGGTGCTGTGTATGTGTGTGGGTGCTGTGTATGTGTATAGGTGCTGTGTATGTGTGTGGATGCTGTATGTGTTTTGGTGCTATGTATGTCTGTGGATGCTGTATGTGTGTGGGTGCTGTATGTGTGTAGGTGCTGTATGTGTTTAGGTGCTGTGTATGTGTGTGGGTGCTGTGTATGTGTATAGGTGCTGTGTATGTGTGTGGATGCTGTATGTGTTTTGGTGCTATGTATGTCTGTGGGTGCTGTGTATGTGTGTGGGTGCTGTGTATGTCTGTGGGTGCTGTGTATGTCTGTGGGTGCTGTGTATGTATGTGGGTGCTGTATGTGTGTAGGTGCTGTGTATGTCTGTGGGTGCTGTATGTGTGTGGGTGCTGTGTATGTCTGTGGGTGCTGTGTATGTCTGTGGGTGCTGTGTATGTATGTGGGTGCTGTATGTGTGTAGGTGCTGTGTATGTGTGTGTGGGGGTGATTGTGGGGGGTGGAGGTGGGGGTACATTACTTAATATCCCCCCTCCCTTCTTACTTCATGTAGGGAGGGGGGATCCTTCCTTGCTGCCTTCCCTGGTGGTCCAGTGGAGGTGGGGGCAGATCAGTTATCCCCCCTCCCTTCTTACCTTATGCCTGGGAGGGGGGATCCTTTCTGCTGCCATCCCTGGTGGTCCAGTGGAGAGTGAACTCTAGCCCCGCAGGGCTAGAGTTCACTCACGCGAGATCTGAGCGTTGCCGCGGCAACGCTCAGATCTCGCGAGAGGAACCCGGCGGAGCTGCTGGCAAGAGCTCCGCCGGTCCTCTCCTGCCTCCCTCCCTGCATGTGAGCCGGGGAGGGGAGGCTGAGAGCAGAGCCGGCGCTTGGATAGCGCCGGCTCTGCATGAGCCGGCAGGGGAGATCCTGAGATCTCCCCTGCCGGTCTCAATACATAGGCGTGCCGCGGGGATTAGGGTGTGCCCAGGCACACCCGGCACACCCCATGCGCACGCCTATGCTGCTAATACCTCTCCCTAAACAACCAAGCATTCTGCTAGCATTTCCTGCTGCTCTATTACATTGTCTGCCTACCTTTAAGTTATCAGAAATAATCACCCCTAAATCCCTCTCCTCAGATGTTGCGGTTAGGACTCTATCAAATATTCTGTACTCTGCCCTTGGGTTTTTATGTTCAATGTGCATTATCTTGCACTTATTCACATTAAATGTCAGTTGCCACAACTCTGACCATTTTTCTAGTTTACCTAAATCATTTGCCATTTGGCTTTTCCCTCCTGGAACATCAACCCTGTTACATATCTTAGTATAATCAGCAAAAAGACATACCTTACCATCAATATCACTAATAAAAATATTAAAGCGGCTCTGTCATGCCGAACTTACCTTTCCTCAATCTCTTCCTCTTCTCCCTCTCTCTCAGGATCTGTTCTTCTTTTCTTCCTGTCTTCTTTAGTTTTCTTTAAAATCATAAGACAAAGTAGGGACTCTTTGCCAGTGGTGTATCCTGGTTTTGTGCTGCCCTAGGCAGGACAAAACTCAGGCGCCCCCCCTCCCCCCGCGCCACCACCACCGAACCTTTCCCCCCGCCCCGCATTCTAAATACACACACACATTCACTGACAGATACGCATACACTAGCTAACAGAAACACACACTCGCTAACAGAAACACACACACACTAACAGACACACTCACACTCAGTAACAAACAAACACACTCAATAACAGACACACACTAACAGACACACACTAACAGACACACACTAACAGACACACACTCACTCACTAGCAGACACAAACTAGCAGACACACACACTCACTAACATACACACACTCACAGGCAAACACACACTAACAGACACACACACTAACTAGTCAGACACACACACACTAGTCAGACACACACAGTCAGACACACACACTAACAGACACACACACTAACAGACACACACAGAAACACTAACAGACACACACACTAACAGACACAGACAGAAACACTAACAGACACACACACTAACAGACACACACACACACTAACAGACACACACACACACACACACACTAACAGACACACACACACTAACAGACACACACACACTAACAGACACAGACAGAAACACTAACAGACACACACACTAACCGACACACACTAACAGACACAAACACTAACAGACACACACACACTAACAGACACAGACACACACACTAACAGACACAGACACACACACACTAACAGACACACACACACTAACAGACACAGACAGAAACACTAACAGACACACACACTGACACACACACTAACAGACACACACACACTAACAGACACAGACAGAAACACTAACAGACACACACACACTAACAGACACACACACTAACCGACACACACTAACAGACACAGACACACACTCACCCACCCACATTAACACATTTTTTAAAATTTATTTTTAACACATTTTTTTGTAATTTATTTTTAACACATTTTTTTGTAATTTATTTTTAACACATTTTTTTGTAATTTATTTTTAACACATTTTTTTTTTATTTAACCCCCGCCCCCCAGCCTCCTTACCTTTGGGAATGCTGGGGAGGGGGGGTGTCTCTTCCTCCCTGGTGGTCCAGTGGCTGCTGGGCGATCGGGTGGCACTGCTAGCATACACTAGCTAACAGAAACACACACTCGCTAACAGAAACACACACACACTAACAGACACACTCACACTCAGTAACAAACAAACACACTCAATAACAGACACACACTAACAGACACACACTAACAGACACACACTAACAGACACACACTCACTCACTAGCAGACACAAACTAGCAGACACACACACTCACTAACATACACACACTCACAGGCAAACACACACTAACAGACACACACACTAACTAGTCAGACACACACACACTAGTCAGACACACACAGTCAGACACACACACTAACAGACACACACACTCACAGACACACACACACTCACAGACACAGACAGAAACACTAACAGACACACACACACTAACAGACACAGACAGAAACACTAACAGACACACACACTAACAGACACACACACACACACACACTAACAGACACACACACACTAACAGACACACACACACACACTAACAGACACAGACAGAAACACTAACAGACACACACACTAACCGACACACACTAACAGACACAAACACTAACAGACACACACACACTAACAGACACAGACACACACACTAACAGACACACACACACTAACAGACACACACACACTAACAGACACAGACAGAAACACTAACAGACACACACACTGACACACACACTAACAGACACACACACACTAACAGACACACACACTAACCGACACACACTAACAGACACATACACACACTCACCCACCCACATTAACACATTTTTTTAAATTTATTTTTAACAAATTTTTTTTAAATTTATTTTTAACACATTTTTTTGTAATTTATTTTTAACACATTTTTTTGTAATTTATTTTTAACACATTTTTTTGTAATTTATTTTTAACACATTTTTTTGTAATTTATTTTTAACACATTTTTTTGTAATTTATTTTTAACACATTTTTTTTTTTTATTTAACCCCCGCCCCCCAGCCTCCTTACCTTTGGGAATGCTGGGGAGGGGGGGTGTCTCTTCCTCCCTGGTGGTCCAGTGGCTGCTGGGCGATCGGGTGGCACTGCTAGCATACACTAGCTAACAGAAACACACACTCGCTAACAGAAACACACACACACTAACAGACACACTCACACTCAGTAACAAACAAACACACTCAATAACAGACACACACTAACAGACACACACTAACAGACACACACTAACAGACACACACTCACTCACTAGCAGACACAAACTAGCAGACACACACACTCACTAACATACACACACTCACAGGCAAACACACACTAACAGACACACACACTAACTAGTCAGACACACACACACTAGTCAGACACACACAGTCAGACACACACACTAACAGACACACACACTCACAGACACACACACACTCACAGACACAGACAGAAACACTAACAGACACACACACACTAACAGACACAGACAGAAACACTAACAGACACACACACTAACAGACACACACACACACACACACTAACAGACACACACACACACACACTAACAGACACACACACACTAACAGACACACACACACACACTAACAGACACAGACAGAAACACTAACAGACACACACACTAACCGACACACACTAACAGACACAAACACTAACAGACACACACACACTAACAGACACAGACACACACACTAACAGACACACACACACTAACAGACACACACACACTAACAGACACAGACAGAAACACTAACAGACACACACACTGACACACACACTAACAGACACACACACACTAACAGACACACACACTAACCGACACACACTAACAGACACATACACACACTCACCCACCCACATTAACACATTTTTTTAAATTTATTTTTAACAAATTTTTTTTAAATTTATTTTTAACACATTTTTTTGTAATTTATTTTTAACACATTTTTTTAAAATTTATTTTTAACACATTTTTTTTTAATTTAACCCCCGCCCCCCAGCCTCCTTACCTTTGGGAATGCTGGGGAGGGGGGGTGTCTCTTCCTCCCTGGTGGTCCAGTGGCTGCTGGGCGATCGGGCGGCACTGCCTGGCTGGCGGGCGGGAAGTGCTCCCTCGCCGGCCTCAGAGTGAGGCTGGGAGCCGGAATATGACGTCATATTCCGGCTCCGCCTCCCAGCCTCACTCTGCGGCTGGCGAGGGAGCTGAGCAGACAGCTCAGCAGCCCGCCGGCATGTCTGTTAGCCGCAAGGCTAACAAGACATTTGCCTTGGGCATTTGGGGGCGTTTTTTTTTGCCGCCCCCTGGAAAATGCCGCCCAAGGCAAATGCCTTGTTTGCCTCGCGGCTAATACGCCCCTGCTCTTTGCCTTATGGAGGTTTCCTCCGCTTGACCAGCGGAGGAGCAAAGTGTGCTTCATTTCCGCTGGTCAGAGCAATTTTCCCACAATTCTCACCTTTCCTCCCTGTTCCCACGATGCTTCCTGTCATTTTAGCTGAAACTGCCGAATTGCGTTCTAACTCAATGAGAACAGTATGTTCGTTTGTTTTAGAACTTTGTTCGCGTTGGAATTTCATTCGAATGAATGCAACTCCGATTCAATTTGTGCCGCGGCTGCATCTTGCAGCCGCTAAGTAGATAACTCCCTAATTCCCACGGTATCAGGGAGCTATCTGCTAAAAGGCTGAAAGACCTAAATTGGTCTTTCAGCCACATTTACTAATACTAAGTAAAGATGGGGGGACCTACTGTCCTCCCCTCTGCCCCCACCCCTGGGCGGTGGGTGTGGGCCATAATGATAATGAGGGCGGGGCACCTACTGTCCTCCTCCCCCACCCGGCTCCCATCCCTGGGCGGCGGGTGGGGGCCATAATGATAATGGGGGGGGAACCTACTGTCCTCCCCCCCCACCCAGCCCCCACCCCTGGGTGGTGGCTGGGGGCCATAATGATAATGAGGGGGGGGGGACCTACTGTCCTCCCCCCGCACTAAGTCAAATTCCCCCCCCCATCAAAGGTGACTAGGGGTCCCCAAGCCCCTAGTCACCCACCTCCCCCACCTAAATAAAAAGGCCCCTACCAACCCCCCTCACCCTAAAAAATAGTGAGGGGGAAATAAAATTACTAACCTGTAAAGTAAAATTAAACTTACCATTCAACGTCTTCTTTTTTCTAAAATCTTCATTTTTCATCCCCAGAAAAGGCAGTCGAACTTAAAATAAGAAAAAAAAAACTGACGAAAAAGAAAAAACCCGAGCGCAAAAAAATAATCCATCTTCACCCATGGAGGGCTCCGCGAAGACTTATATAGCCTTGCCCCACCCTGCAATTAGGCTAAGAACACTCTGATTGGTGGGTTTAAGCTAATAAAAGTGCTCTTTGTCATTTTACACAGCGTGGGAAAATTCCAAAGAACTTTCCCACGCTGTGTAAAATGACACAGATCACTGTGATTGGATGGCTTGAAATCCATCCAATCACAGTGCTCTGTGTCATTTTACACAGCGTGGGAAAATTCCAAAGAACTTTCCCACGCTGTGTAAAATGACACAGATCACTGTGATTGGATGGCTTGAAATCTATCCAATCACAGTGTTCTGTGTCATTTTACACAGCGTGGGAAAATTCCAAAGAATTTTCCCACGCTGTGTAAAATGACACAGAGCACTGTAATTGGATGGCTTGAAATCCATCTAATCACAGTGCTCTGTGTCATTTTACACAGCATGGGAAAATTCCAAGGAACTTTACCACGCTGTGTAAAATGACACAGAGCACTGTGATTGGATGGCTTGAAATATGGGGGGCCACGGGGGGGCACAATAGGTCTCCCCCCTTATTTTACTTTAGGGCCCCCACCCGTCGTTTAGGGGTGGGGGCCTTTTTAATTGGGTGGGAGGGTGGGTGACTAGGGGCTTGAGGTCCCCCCCCTCATTATCATTATGGCCCCCACCCGCCACCCAGGGGTGGGGGCGGGGGGGGGAGGACAGTAGGTCGTCCCCCCCTCATTATCATTATGGCCCCCACCCGCTGCCCATGGGTGGGGACTGGAGGGGGGAAGGACAGTTGGTCCCCCCCATTATAATTATGGCCCCCACCCGCCACCCAGGGTACTGATACACAGTGTTCGTTTGTTCGTCTGATTTTTCTATTCATTCATTCGTCTGTCTGATGAATGAATGAATAGATTAAATTCCCGTTCGCATGTGCAGGTGTTTCACTGGGCATGTGCGGGAATCTCACAGTCTGTTTAGTGTGGGCAGACGACGTGTCCCACAGGGACTTCATCTACCCACACAAAGATGGCGGCGCCCTGAATATAGATCGGGGCAGAAAATAAAGATTAAAAAAGAGGTAATATGGGGGGCTTAGGGGCATTTGGGGGTGACAAAGGAGTCAATTGGATGTAGTGGAGGCGAGAGGGGGGTTAAAAAAAAAAAACGGGATTTGGCATGACAGTGTCGCTTTAAAGAGAATGGGTCCAGGTACAGATCCCTGAGGTACCCCACTGGTGACAAGCCCATTTTTCGAATATACTCCATTGACTACAACCCTCTGTTGCCTGCCACTCAGGCCACTGCCTTACCCATTCAACAATATTGGAATCCAAACTTAAAGATTGCAGTTTATTGATAAGCCTTCTATGTGCAACAGTGTCAAAAGCCTTACTGAAATCTAGGTAAGCAATGTCTACTGCACCACCCTGATTTATTATTTTAGTTACCCAATCATGATCATGGCATGATCTCCCTGAAGGAAACCCATTTGTCTCTGATCTTGAAATCCATGTGTTTTTAGATGTTCAACAATCCTATCATGGTTTCTATTACTTTCCCCACTACTGAAGTAAGGCTTACTGGCCTTTAGTTGCCCGACTCCTCCCTATTACCTTTCTTGTGAATGGGCACAACATTTGCTAACTTCCAATATTCTGGGACTACTCCTGTTAACAATGATTGGTTAAATGAATCTGTTAATGGTTTTGCTAGTACACCATTAAGCTTTTTTAATAACATTGGGTGTATTGCATCAGGACAGGTCCCATTGACTTATTTGTCTTTACTTTTGACAGTTAAAATAGAACCTCTTCCTCTGTAAACTCACATGTAATAAATTACTAATTTGTCCTTTTTCCTAACTGCGGCCCCTTTCCTTCATTTTTATCTGTAAATACTGAACAAAAATATTCATTGAGGCAGTCAGCTAGACCTTTATCCTCTTCTACATACCTTTATTCTTTTTTTTTTTTATCTAACTAGTCCACAAGTTACCAGTGATTCTCTCTTTTCTTAAAGCTACAGTATTGATACTTAAGGATTCTCCATTTCTTCACAATTGTAATTAGGGAGATTACAAGCTGCAGTTGAGTTCCAATCCAAATCACCCCTAGTAGCGTAACAGTTCCTAAGAGAATTAAAGGACCACTATAGGCACCCAGACCACTTCAGCTCAATGAAACTGCTATGTTTACACTGCAGGGTTAATCCAGACTCTAGTGGCTGTCTCCCTGACAGCCACTAGAGGCATTTCCAAGATTTACACCGACGTCCTCACGGACCTCCAGCGTCAATACAGATCCCTATAGGAAAGCATTGAGTAATGCTTTCCTATGGGTGGGTTTGAATGCCTCTGCCTGCACATGCGCATTCGACTCAACTTGGGAGCTGACGTTGATGGAGGAGGAGAGGTCACCAGTGCCGAAGGAGCCCGGCACTGGCTTAAGGTGAGCAAATAAATGATTAATTAACCATTTATTCGCTGCAGAACGGGGC
Organism: Pelobates fuscus; assembly: GCF_036172605.1. Lineage (NCBI taxonomy): Eukaryota > Metazoa > Chordata > Amphibia > Anura > Pelobatidae > Pelobates > Pelobates fuscus. The sequence continues at coordinate 448,026,653 of NC_086317.1, forward strand.
CTTAGTCACCATTTATGTGACTAGGGCTCTATAGTGTTAGGAATACATATTTGTATTCCTAACGCTATAGTGTTCCTTTAAGCGCTTTAAACAGGTTAAGGGAGAGGACCTCTGCGAATTGCTTATAATAACGGGTTGGTAGACCATCTGGGACCTCCTGATATTTTAATCGACAGAAGTATGATGTGAGGCTGCAGAAGGGGTCATTTGCCAGCAGGCCCACCCCTTTGCCAGCTTCCCATGGCAGATAGGACTTATAGAGACAAGTGTAAATGGGGCAGAATGACACTGAGATATTTAAGGGTGTGTTTCAGACAGACAAAGGGGAGATGTATATAAATATAAGTTCACCAGTCTTTTTGAATTCCTGAATCCAATTAATTTATCTGAAATATGCTAAAATCCTTTCTAACCGTCAAACACATTTCGCCCTCTCCTATGGGCTTTCCATTGCTTAGTATACATATTTGAACTTTTCTTTCATTTTAAACCATCCTGCTCATGTGAAAAGTAAAAGGTGGACAGAGGATAGTGATCTTGAGTCAATCAGATTAAAGTGCTCCCTCCTTCTTTTGGTAATACCACCTGCTCATACATATGGATGAGGTGGGTGTGGGTCATTGCCTTTTGGTATTAGGGATTCCCTTTTAGGTGCTATAACTTACATAAAATCAAATAAGTGCTACTCTCCTTTATTAAAAATTGATTTGTTGGTGGTACACCCATAGCCGTGGTTCCCAAACCAGTCCGCAAGGCACCCCTACCAGTCCTGGCATTAGGAATTACCCAGTTGTGCCACAGGTGACAGACATCTGGGTAATCCCTAAATCCTGGACTGGTAGGGGTGCCTTGAGGACTGGTTTGGGAATTGCTGCTCTATAGTATTTAAATGAAATGTCACCCAGGGGGGCGGGGCCTGACCGTGGAGCAGAGAGGACGCGTGCCTCCAGAGCTCCGGCACAGGGGACCATATTAAACGAAATAAAAAGGAAAATAAGCAGCTAAACTAAAACTAAAGGTTACCCGGTGTAGGGGCACGACGAGAGGAATACACAGATACCTGTCAAGCGACATCCCATGAGACGTACACCCGATAGCACGAAACGTCCTCCAAGCATGGCAAGCGCGGGAGAGGCGGCCGCTCTCCTGCCACCAAAAGCGGCTGGAAACATGGCCAGGAGCCCTCGTTCCCCCTCCCATGGCCCGGCGGGGGTTATCCCGGGCCACCCTCACAAGAGCCCGCGGACAAGCCGACCACACACAGAACGACCACAAGGTCTAGGCGGCACACCTAAGGCCCAAAATATGGCGGACGCTTCGCTTACCACCATTTCCTGCACCGCCGCCAGCGAAACCAAGCTCAGACTCAACAAAATTTTTGAAGCATTCTGGGCCAAGCTGGAGGCACTTCAGAGACCCCCGGAACCGGCAACAACACCCGACGGCACACCAAGGGGTCGGGCACAGAAGGCCAGGGAAAGGGGCATGGAAGTTCTCCCGAACTCCCCTACCAAGGCGCCCAGGCAACGGAGAGAGGCTGAATTACAGGCTGCTGCTCGGAGACACACTAGGGGCAAACGTGGTACGGGAGCAAGAACCCGAAAGAAGGCAACGCAAGCTTGCAAACAGCAAAGGCCACACTGCCTACAAACAATGGCGATACCACAACCCCGGAGAATCTTAGCACAATATGGCCGACCGGTAAAGCCAGAAAAAGCAGCGACCCCAGAGCACTTGCAGCAGACCCACAGCGGCTCACAACTACAGCCAAAAGTACGACCTACGACCGGGACTATGACTTACCCAATGTACGAACCACACCACCCCACGGAAGACACAGCTGTTCCTGCCTGCTCTCTCGGATCACCGAAAGCGAGACACAGAGCACCATACCGGGACGTCATTGTTGCCCCGCAAGGCATCGGCTGACGGCAGCACTACTTAAGACCCTGGGGACTCTTTGTTTACTTTCTTACCGCCCATTTTAGTTTTATTTTCTACGTTTATGCCAGCCTTGCGGTCACCTGCGAACTGGATCGCTTATTAGACCATCATAGTCATCCCTGAAGCAAATCACCTGAGAATTTACTGTACTGTATAACCTACAGCTATGTTTTGAACCATAACGTTGATAATACTATGACACCCCTTCCACTCTGTGTTTATCCCTTGGCCCCCCTTTCCTGCCAGGCTCCTCTGGATCCTTAATTAAAGCGAGTACCCAAGCAGTTGTAAATAAGGCATAAGTATACCTGTTTGACCCCCTCAGGAACGCAAAGTCATGTAGTTAACATAATTGTAAACGTGACCTAACTCCTCATACACTTGTCTAGCTTAGCATGTCTAAACCAACTCGTCGATGTTATGTAGTTAGTTACTCTCATGTTTTCCTAAAAGTAAAATGTGCTGTTTAATCTGCCACACTTTAAAATACTAAAATGTTATGAAAAAGCCTGTAGCAGCTGTTGTGGCTCTACAAGCCTGTTGTTACCTCATACACAATAAAAATAAAGAATTAAAAAAAAAAAAAAAATGAGATGTCACCTGAGGAAAGTAATCCAAGAAGAAAAAACTCACAGGCACTCCAACTTCAAGCCGCAGGCAGATTTGTTGTGACAGAATGCAACGCAACGTTTCGACCGGAAAGGTCTTTTTCAAGCTGACACCACATGGTGCAGAGTGTGCTTATATAACAAACACTAACAAATAGGAAATCAATCAATCAATCAATTACTGCTAATTAGTAGAAATTCTTAATTGATGAAAAGGTAATTTAAAAAGGCATTGTAAAAGAAACAAATATCAAATGTGAAATGTTACAATGTATACATACATCAAATCAATAATGCACACTATATCATTAACTTCATACACATAAGACATGAATCATTCTATGATCATATTAATGCTAGGAATTCTAGAATGTATATATATAGGATAACCTATTATGCCATGAGTATTCCCTGGTTACAAATACTGTGCCCATAGAGGAGAGAAGAGATAAATAAGAAAAAGCAAATAAAAAGAGTAAATACATGCAGCGTATCCTCCATGGTATCCAAACGCGACCCACTTCCGGGTCTGTGAACCGCACGTGACGTCATTGGAACGCACGTGCGATATCCTCCTCCGAACGGATTGGCAGGAGGACCAAACATAACATCGTTCTGTATTCAATTCACCATTGCACATTGGAGGAAAGTAAGCCACACCTTGCCTGAATGTGACTCACACAGCCTCCCTACATATTTCCTGAAAAAGAGCTGAAAATCTTTCTGAAAGGAAGTGAAGATTATCTGGATCCGAAGGTATACACTCTCATGCCATGGACTTCAATCAATTTGGAACGCTCTGCATTTCTCCTCATCTCCACCCAATGAACAACACAACAGAATTGAAGGTTCAAAGAGACTTCTAAGTTTTAATAGGTTGTACACTTGATTATACAGACAATGAAACAGATGTGGTCTTATAAGCAAGTCTTTGCGGCCCGCCGCGCCGCGAGTACATGCTGGTGTTATAGCAGAGTAGGCACCTGCTTTCCCCATATTGCAGGTGCCTACTCTGCTAACACTTACCCGGCCAGGGAGGAAGCAGGACGCTGGCGGCCAGCGAGGGAGCTCAGTGTTCCTGCTCCTCACTGCTCCCTCGTGCGCGCCGTCTGAAGTGAACCCGGGCGCCGGAATATGATGTCATATTCCGGCACCTGGCATCACTAAACCGTGCGAGGGAGCAGTGAGGAGCAGGAAGGACCCAAGGGAGATGCCCCCCATCGGCTCCATAAGGCACGGAGCAATAAAGAAAATAATGTGTGTGTCTGTCTGACAGTGAGTGTGTGTCTGTGTCTGTGTGTCTGTCAGAAAGTATGTATGTGTGTGTCTGTCAGTGTGTCTGTATGTATGTGTCTGTCAGTGAGTATGTGTGTGTGTGTCTGTCAGTGTGTCTGTATGTATGTGTCTGTCAGTGAGTATGTGTGTGTGTGTGTCTGTCAGTGTGTTTGTATGTATGTGTCTGTCAGTGAGTATGTGTGTGTGTCTGTTAGTATGTGTGTGTCTGTCAGTGTGTCTGTATGTATGTGTCTGTCAGTGAGTATGTGTGTGTGTGTCTGTCAGTGAGTATGTGTTTGTGTCTGTCAGTATGTGTGTGTGTGTCTGTTAGTGAGTATGTGTGTGTGTCTGTCAGTGTGTCTGTATGTATGTGTCTGTCAGTGTGTCTGTATGTGTCTGTCAGTGAGTATGTGTGTGTGTCTGTCAGTGTGTCTGTATGTATGTGTCTGTCAGTGTGTCTGTATGTGTCTGTCAGTGAGTATGTGTGTGTGTCTGTCAGTGTGTCTGTATGTATGTGTCTGTCAGTGTGTCTGTATGTGTCTGTCAGTGAGTATGTGTGTGTGTCTGTCAGTGTGTCTGTATGTGTCTGTCAGTGAGTATGTGTGTGTGTCTGCCAGTGTGTCTGAATGTATGTGTCTGTCAGTGAGTATATGTGTGTGTCTGTCTGTGAGTATGTGTGCCTGTCTGTCTGTGAGTATGTGTGTGTGTGTCTGTCAGCAAATATGTGTGTGTCTGTCAGTGAGTGAGTCTGTGTGTCTGTGAGTGAGTATGCGTGTGTGTCTGTCAGTGAGTATATGTGTGTGTGTGTGTGTGTGTGTGTCTGTGTCTGTGTCGCGGAACCAACCTTGCCACTGTGCACTGGAGAAGCCTGGTTGCTCGCCTGCTCCCTTTAGACTATGGCCCCTGTTCTTTTTCCCTGCAGAAAGGCTGGTTTGTGCCTTTCTGCGGACTGTTAAAGCCATGCTACCTCAGATAGCTATGCCATGGAGCCCAGCCATATACTGAAAGACTGTATGAAAGACTTTGGCTCCATTGCGATTGAACTGTATGTATGTGATCTGAGCGCCATCCGGTAATAATGTGCGCTCAGATCTAAGCTATCTGGGGATAGGTAGAATGTCTGTATTTTATGTAATAAATGTAACCTTGTATATTTATTGTATTTTACTGTCTTTTTACTGCCATGTGCTTAATGGAGTTTTGCCTCTGTCCTTGGAGATAATTGGATTACTTCTCAATTATCTCCAGGATAGAAGACTCTGTGGAACTGGTTTTGGGCAGAAAAGCCATGCTTAATTTGGTCACAAAGGACTTCGATCTATCTTTTGAACCAATGGACCAATTAGGATGATTTTGACATATGTTTGTATTTGGAGTATGCTGATTCAGAAAATGTAAGTTTTATGTGAATGTGATACTTTCAAAGTTATGAATATTGTGTAAAAACTGTATTCCTCTGCCTGTGATAATGAGATTACCCATTGTGTTCAGTAATCATATTAACAAATTTAAACCTATTTAGTTTAGAAAAACGTTGCCTGAGAGGGGATATGATAACATTATACAAATACATTCGAGGCCAATACAAACCATTGTGTGGAAATCTATTCGCAAACCGAATACATAGGACACGAGGTCATGCGTTTAGACTAGAAGAAAGAAGATTTCGTCTAAGGCAAAGGAAAGGTTTTTTTACTGTAAGAACAATCAGGATGTGGAATTCTCTGCCTGAAGAAGTGGTTTTATCAGAGTCCATACAGATGTTCAAACAGCTACTAGATGCATACTTGCAAAAACAGAATATTCAAGGATATAATCTTTCAATGTAGGGTAATAACTGCTTGATCCAAGGATAAATCTGACTGCCATTCTGGGGTCAAGAAGGAATTTTTTTCCTAGCTTGTTGCAAAATTGGAAGTGCTTTAAACTGGGTTTTTTTTGCCTTCTTTTGGATCAACAGCAAAACACATATGTGAGGAAGGCTGAACTTGATGGACGCAAGTCTCTTTTCAGCTATGTAACTATGTAACTATGTAACTATATCACAGGCAGAGGGGAGGATTTTGTGTGGGAGTGTCTGTGTGTATTGTACGGATTGATTGGTTGTTCTGTAATACCCTGTGGGCTGTACTGTGGTTGTGGATTGGGAATAAAAGAGACTGTATGTGCCAGGACAGTCAGATTCTGCTTAACCCTCAAAACGAAGTGTCGTCTCGTTATTCAGGGAATTGGATTGTATGCTGACTGCCAGGAGTGTAACCCTTTCGTATGGTTTTCCTGTTCAGATAGTTCCAGGGTTCATGTGTTTCCAGGTCGGGAGATTAGTGCTTACAGTAGCTGCTTGTCTATCTGGAAGGGGATTATCGCCTAAACGGTTTTTAACCTCTGGTGAGCAAAACGGTCCGTTACAGTCTGTCAGTGTGTGTCTATCAGTGTGTATGTTTGTGTCTGTCTCTGTCTGTGAGCATGTGTGTGTGTCTGTGTGTTTGTGTGTTTGTGTGTCTGTGTGTTTGTGTGTGTCTGTGAGTGTGTGCATGTCTGAGTGTGTGTCTGTCTGTGTCTGTCTGTCAGTGAGTGTGTGTCTGTCAGTGACTGTGTGTCTGTGAGTATGTGTGTGTGTCTGTCATTGTGTGTGTCTATCTGTCTGCGAGTATGTGTGTGTGTCTTTGTCAGTAAATATGTGTGTGTGTGTGTGTCTGTCAGCAAATGTGTGTGTCTGTCAGTGTGTCTGTGAGTGAGTATGTGTGTCTGTCTGTCAGTGAGTATGTGTGTGTCAGTGTGTCTGTATGTGTGTGTGTCAGTGGGAGGATCAGATTTGGCACAGGGTGGTAGAGGGTGGTGCTGTGGTTTAGTAGAGGGGGGGCTGGGATTTAGTAGAGGGGCTGCTGTGGTTTAGTAAAGGGGGATGCTGGGGAGAGTGGGGTTTATACTGTACTTTTTAATGAAAAAAGTATGAAAATGTACATTTTTTTTGCGGTGAGTATGTGTATGTGTCTGTCAGTAAGTATGTGTGTGTGTGTCTGTCAGTGTGTCTGTATGTAATGTGTCTGTCAGTGAGTATGTGTGTGTCTGTTAGTGTGTGTGTGTGTGTCTGTCAATGTGTCTGTATGTATGTGTCTGTCAGTGAGTATGTGTGTGCCTGTCAGTGAGTATGTGTGTGTGTCTGTCAATATGTGTGTGTGTGTGTGTATCTGTCAGTGAATATGTGTGTCTGTCTGTCAGTGTGTGTGTGTGTCTGTCAGTGAGTATGTGTGTGTCTGCTAGTGAGTGTGTGTGTGTGTGTCTGTCAGTGTGTGTGTCTGTCTGTCAGTAAATATGTGTGTGTGTGTGTCTGTCAGCAAATATGTGTGTGTCTGTCAGTGAGTGTGTCTGTGAGTGAGTATGTGTGTGTGTCTGTCACTGAGTATAGGTGTGTGTGCGTCTGTGTCTGTCAGTGTGTGTGTCTGTCAGCAAGTATGTGTGTGTCTGTCAGTGTGTGTATGCGTGTGTATGTCTCTGTCTGTGAGTATGTGTGTGTCTGTGTGTGTGTGTCTATGTCTGTGAGTGTGTGTATGTCAGTGAGAGAGTGTGTGTGTCTGTCTGTGAGTGTGTGTCTGTCTGTGTCTGTCAGTGAGTGAGTGTGTGTCTGTCTGTGTATGTCTGTCAGTGAGTGAGTGTGTGTATGTCAGTGATTGTGTGTCTGTGAGTATGTGTGTGTGTCTGTCAGTGAGTATGTGTGTGTTAGTGTGTCTGTGTGTCAGCGGGAGGATCAGATTTGGCACAGGGAGGTAGAGGGGGTGCTGTGGTTTAGTAGAGGGGGCTGGGATTTAGTAGAGGCAGTGCTGTGGTTTAGTAGAGGGGGATGCTGGGGGGGAGGGGGCTTATACTGTACTTATTAAAATAAACCTACTTTTCTATGAAAATTTACATTTTGGTTTTTTTTGCGGCCCACATAAACTTAAACCTTGTTTATGTGGCCCGATCCAGACTTTGAGTTTGACATGCTTGATATAGCTACCACCTGTATGCTGATGACACTCAGATATACCTCTCCTACCCGGACCTCTCCCCTGCCGTCCTGCAACATGTCACTGCTTGCCTTTCTTCCATCTCTAACTGGATGTCCTCACGCTTTCTGAAACTCAATCTCTCTAAAACTGAACTCCTTGTCTTTCCTCCTCCTAATACTGATCCTCCTCTCTCGCTCTCCCTTCAAGTCAGTGATATCCACATAAGTCCATCCTTGCAAGCACGCTGTCCTGGCGTCATACTTGACTCTGGCCTCACCTTTGACCCTCACATCCAGTTTGTTGCCAAATCCTGTAGGTTCCAACTCAAAAACATAGCCTGCATCCGCCCCTTTCATACGCAAGATGCGACCAAAGAGCTTGTCCATGCTCTAGTATTTTCCTGCATGGATTACTGTAACCCTCTCCTGATTGGTCTCCCCAAAAGCCGTATTGCCCCTCTACAGTCTGTAATGAATGCTGCAGCTAGACTGATTTTCCTCTCTAGTCGGTCCTCTCACACATCACCCCTCTGCCAGTCCTTACATTGGCTCCCTGTATCCTATAGGAGTCAATTCAAAGTGCTAACCCATACATTTAAAGCAATGAACAATTCTAGCCCCTCATATCTCCTCAATGATCCATAGGTATGCCCCTCCTCGTTCCCTTCGCTCTGCTCGTGACCACCTCCTGACCGCTGCTTGCACCCGTACGGCCAACTCGCGCTTGCAGGACCTCTCGCGGGTGGCTCCCTTCCTATGGAATAGCCTGCCTACTGCCATCAGACTCTCCCCTAGTCTTCAATCATTTAAGAAGAGCCTTAAAACCCATCTCTTCAGGAAAGCTTATGGCCCCCCAGAGTAACCTCTACCTTACATACCTGTCTCTTTCTCTCTCCTATAGGGCAGTGCTTTACTCTCTCCTCCAGCTCTGCTTCACTCCCACCCTATTTGATTGATATTTCCTGTCCTAACGTGTCTTATACCCCACCTCCTATAGACTGTAAGCTCGTTTGAGCAGGGCCCTCTTTAACCTATTGTTCCTGTAAGTTTTCTTGTAATTGTCCTATTTATAGTTACATCCCCCCCTCATAATATTGTAAAGCGCTACGGAATCTGTTGGCGCTATATAAATGGCAATAATAATAATAATAATATAGAGGAAGATGATCAAAAGGACTATAAAAAGACTGATAGTGTAAGATAACATAGAAAGATATTGAGAAAAAGAGAAAGGGCTTGAAAAATTATAAAGATGCAAAAAAAAAAAAACATATATTGACACATCAGGTAAAAGACAGACATAAAAAAAAAAAATAAAAAAAAAAAAAATAGATGACTGCTGTTTTTAGCTTAATATATATCTTTTTCTTTGTTGCCACACACGCACACTGATTTTTTTAGGGGAATTTCACATTATTTAGATAAACTTAATGGTGGTTAATTGTGCTGCATGCTTTATTCAATAAACCAGAGTCTGTGACATACTAAATGTTCTGTCATTCTTTGTTTCGGGTACCGTCACATTGTTTTATTTGGAAAACTAGAGACCAGTAAATGAAAGGGTAAATCCAAGCACCATGACCATTTCAGTGATTTGAAGTGGTCATGGTGCCTGGAGTCTTTATGGGCAGCGTTCCATTTTGAAACGCTGCACACACAGACAAATAAATAAATAAATATTGGTGTATTATTTATTTGTTTTTTTGAGGGAGAACTTGACCTTAGTGAGGAAAAGGACGTAGCATTCAGAAGAGAATTGTAGCAATCAGAAGAGAATTGTGTTATGTTATGAAAACACTATTGCTTTGGTTGGATTAACTTTTTGATCTTAGATCAAACAATATAAAACCCATTTGAATGTCTAGTATTTAACAGCAAAATCCTCAAAACAAATTTATATAACATATTTATACTGTATTTTACATGTTTTCAAGAATATTAAGTGAGGAAAATGGAAAGAAAAGAAGCATTTGTGGTTACGATAAGCACCATAGAAAAGCAGCTCTTCTACTCTTTGATTTTGTTTCTAATGAAATTACAGCGCATTCAAAAGATTTACATTAGACAACATTGGGATTATTTTGTCTCAAGTAAGTGTAATAGTAACTATATTGTAGGGAGTGTGGGAAGAAGAAGGAATCTGATTTTACATTATTATAACACAAATGAAGCGGCCGAGAGAGCTGCCCTCTCATCCTCCGTGGCCACATCTGCTTTTAGACATGGTCCTGGAGCAAGCAATGTGTACGTGGAGCTTATCCGCTTGAAATGCTGCCTATACATAGAACTCTCACTTTTACATGCTGTGCTGTGTGCAGTGGTGTACACACAATCCATGGGGCCCCAGTGCGAAACTGATCTGTGGGCCCCCCCTCTCCCTTTCCCCCCCTCCACCTCTGACAGACACACACACACACATACAGACAGACAGATACATACAGACACATACACACAGACAGGCACACATACATACATACAGACCGACACACACAGACACATACATACAGACAGACACACACACAGCACACACAGGCACAGACAGGCACACACACATACATACAAGCAGACAGGCACACATACAGACAGGCAGACAGACACACAAAGACAGGCACATACATACACATACATACAGACACATACATACATACAAAGTGTCACGATTCGGGGAACCCAACACGCTAACAGACATGCACACACATACACAGAAAAGGTGCAGTACCGGACCTTAGAGTGGCCGGGCTAAGCACACAAAGAATAGTCAGGAGACAAGCCGAGTAAGGGGAACCAGAAGACAGAATAACGAGAAACAAGCCGAGGTCAAAGGGTAGGAGAAAGTCACAAAGTCAGATTAACAAGCCAGAGAGTACGTAACCAGAAACACACGTTCAGTAGCAATACTAGCAAGCAAAGACCACAACAGGGCAGGGAGGAACAGGAAAGGTAAGAATTTAAACCATAAGGTTAATTCTGATTGGATAATTTCCAATCAGAATTAACAATCACACGTGGGAAATATCTAAACCTCCCACTGTGATTGAGGCACTGTGCCTTTAACGCCGGGTCAGGTGACTGACCCCGGCGTGTAATATATTGGGCGGTCTCCCAGCGTGCAGCGTCATGCATGCTGCCGCTGGGGGACGTGGAGGAAGACGTGGGCGGCATCCGAGGCTGGAAGGATGCCGCTCGCCAAGCCCACGTGGAGGAGAGGACGGCTGGAGGGTGAGTACTGCAAGCGGAGTGCAGCCTCCCCTCGCAGCCGCCCGCGGGATCCCGACACAAAGACACATACATAAGACACACATACATGCAAAGACACAACACATACATACATACAGACACACACACACACACACACACAAAACACTTACATACAAAGACACATGCACACATACATACAGACACACACACGACACACATACATACAAAGACACATGCACACATACATACAGACACACACACACAAGACAAACATACGTAAAGACACATTCACACATACATACACACACACACACACACACAAGACAAACATATGTAAAGACACATACATACAGACACACACATACATACATACAAAGACACATACATAAGACAAACATACATGCAAAGACACATACATAAGACAAACATACATGCAAAGACACATAACACATACATACAGACATACACACACACAAGACAAACATACATACAAAGACACATACACAAATACAAGACATACAGACACACACACAAAATATTTTAGTCACCCTCCTGTTTCTTAACTTTAAGGTGACATTCCCTGGGGTCCAGTGGTGGCTCAGGTTGATGGGAGTCAGAGTTCCCACTCTGACTCCCTCTGCATCCTCCCGAGTGGCTCTCAGTGTTAGCTGGGAGGAGTGACGTGATTTGTCTGACATCATCTCAGGGGGCCTGGTCGCGCTGTTAAAGCACCCAGCGCTGACCGGGCCCCCTGACAATCCACATCCATCGGGTGGCCCTGTCAGCATGGGCCACCCGATGGACCTCTTGGATGGCGGCCCCGGCGGTTTGCCTCATGGACTGGGGCCGCAGAAGATGATGGTGGCGGATACCCAGTCACAGGGGTCCGCAGGGCGGCCGGGCCCCCTGGAGTGGCAAGCCCGGTCGCAGCTGCGACCCCTGCGACCGCAGTATGTACGCCGCTGGCTTTGTGCTTAGACAAAACTGGTGACGAGGTGTGACAATGGCGCAGGCATGGAAAGGGCTGTGGAGAACTTGACCTACCACTAGATTCAAGATTTAAAGCTCATTTCCTCATTTGTAGGTTAAAAACAAACAAACAGGGTAGGACCAAGTGACAAGTGTCCAATTATTATTATTAACAAAAAATTAGAAGTTATCTACAACTTTTAATTATATGGTTATAAAAGATAAATAAAAGATAAATAAAAATCCAGAAATCTAATGAATCCTAAAATATTTATGAGTAAGTGTAAGCTGTTTTAGAGAAGCTGTAATGTGCCAAAAATAAAAGAAACAAGCCAAAATCCAGTCCATTTATAAGCTGAAGTGGGAATCCATAAAACTAGACACTAAATAGAATTACTGTTGAAGTCAAAATTGAATTCACCTACTTAAATAAAACAATTAGTGTTATGCGATCACCTGCATATCTCAAGCTGGACTTTGAAAAGTCCTCCTTGGGCATAATAACTCAAGAAATCATGTCACCACAACTATCCCAGACTTCCCAGCTTGATGTGCAAATGAGCACAGACAGGCGTTGTATTTCAGAATTCATCCTGCATTTCTGCAGCTACCTTTAGCAATGGAAGCTGTTTTAAACACAGCTTTTATTAAACCACCAGCATGGGCTGTGATGCAAGAGAACCAGTGACCAGAAACCAGCCATTATTTGTGCTATTGTTATGATTTTGTTACTGTGCTTTACATAATTACATAGAAAAAAAGAGACTTGCTTCCATCAAGTTCAGCCTTCGTCACATATGTTTTTGTTGTTGATCCAAAAGAAGGCAAAAAACCCAGTTTGAAGCGCTTCCAATTTTGCAACAAACTAGGAAAAAATTCCTTCTTGACCCCAATATGGCAGTTCGATATATCCTTGGATCAAGCAGCTATTACCCCACTAATTAGAAATTATATCTCTGTATGTTATGTTATTGAAAGTATTTATCCAATTGCCGTTAAAACATCTGTATGGACTCTGATAAAACCACCTCTTCTGGCAGAGAATTCCACATCCTTATAGTTCTTACTGTAAAAAAAACTTTTCTTTGCCTTAGATTAAATCTCCTTTCTTCCAGCCTAAATGTGTGACCTTGTGTCCCATGTATAGCCCTCTTTATGAATAGATTTCCAGACAATGGTTTGTACTGGCCAGTGGCGGATCCAGAGGGGGGGCAACGGGGCAATTGCCCCCCCCCGAGATTCTCCCCCGGCCGGCTAATGCAGGGCTGGCATTGCCCAAGTGCCAGCCCTGCAATGTGCCTGCGGACCGGGGAGGCAGATATCTGATCTCCCTCCCCGGTCCGCAGGCACGGTGCTGACAGCCGGCAGGGGAGGGAGTGAGAGAGGACCCGGGAGCTCTTACCTGCAGCTCCTCCAAGTCCTCCTCTCGCGAGATTTGGAGTGTTGCCGCGGTAACCACGGCAACGCTCCAAATCTCGCGAGAGTGAACTCCAGCCCTGTAACTGGGCTAGAGTTCATCTCACCACCACTGGGACCACCAGGGATTCCCCACCGGACCACCAGGGACTAAGAAATGTCCCCCTCCTCCCAGTAAAGGTAAGAAGGGAGGGGGGATATGAATATATTAATTTTAAATAAATTTAAAAAAAAAGCCTCCCTACCCTCCTTACCCCCCATACACACACTACAAACACTGCCCCATACACACACTACACACACTGCCCCCATACACACACTGCCCCACAAACACTGCCCCCATACACACACTGCCCCACAAACAATGCCCCCATACACACACTGCCCCACAAACACACACTGCCCCACAAACACTGGCCCCCATACACACACTACAAACACTGCCCCCCATATACACACTACACACATTGCCTCCATACACACACTACACACACTGCCCCACAAACACTGCCCCCATACACACACTACACACACTGCCCCCATACACACACTACACACACTGCCCCACAAACACTGCCCCCATACACACACTACACACACTGCTGCACAAACACTGGCCCCATACACACACTACAAACACTGCCCCCCATATACACACTACACACATTGCCCCCATACACACACTACACACACTGCCCCACAAACACTGCCCCCATACACACACTACACACAATGCCCCACAAACACTGCCCCCATACACACACTGCACACACTGCCACACAAACACTGCCCCCATACACACACTACACACACTGCCCCACAAACACTGGCCCCCATACACACACTACAAACACTGCCCCCCATATACACACTACACACACTGCCCCACAAACACTGCCCCCATACACACACTACACACTTCCCCACAAACACTGGCCCCCATACACACACTACAAACACTGCCCCCCATATACACACTACACACATTGTCCCACAAACACTGCCCCATACACACACTACACACACTGCCCCACAAACACTGCCCCCATACACACACTACACACACTTCCCCACAAACACTGCCCCCATACACACACTACACACACTTCCCCACAAACACTGCCCCCATACACACACTGCCCCTATGCACACACTACCCCCATACACACTACACACACTGCCCCCATACACACACTACACACACTGCCCCAGAAACACTGGCCCCCATACACACACTACAAACACTGGCCCCCATACACACACTACAAACACTGCCCCATACACACACTACACACACTGCCCCACAAACACTGCCCCATACACACACTACACACATTGCCCCACAAACACTGCCCTCATGCAAACACTACACACACTGCCCCATACACACACCACACACACTGCCCCACAAACACTGCCCCCATACACACACTGCACCACAAACACTGCCCCATGCACACACTACACACACTGCCCCACAAACACTGCCCCATGCACACACTACACACACTGCCCCCATACACACACTGCCCCACAAACACACACTACACACACTGCCCCACAAACACTGCCCCCATACACACACTACACAAACACTGCCCCATGCACACACTACACACACTGCCCCCATACACACACTGCCCCACAAACACACACTACACACACTGACCCACAAACACTGCCCCCATACACTTCCCCCATAAACACACTACACACACTGCCCCACAAACACTGCCCCAATACACACATTACACACACAGCCCCACAAACACTGCCCCCATACACACACTGCCCCACAAACACTGCCCCCATACACACACTGCCCCCATACACACACTGCACCACAAACACTGCCCCCATGCACACACTACACACACTGCCCCACAAACACTGCCCCATGCACACACTACACACACTGCCCCCATACACACACTGCCCCACAAACACACACTACACACACTGCCCCACAAACACTGCCCCCATACACACACTACACACACTGACCCACAAACACTGCCCCCATACACACACTGCCCCACATACACTGCCCCCATAAACACACTACACACACTGCCCCACAAACACTGCCCCAATACACACATTACACACACAGCCCCACAAACACTGCCCCCATACACACACTGCCCCACAAACACTGCCCCCATACACACATTGCCCCACAAACACTGCCCCCATACACACACTGCCCCACAAACACTGCCCCCATACACACACTGCACACACTGCTCCACAAACACTGCCCCCATACACACACTGCCCCCACAACATTGCCCCATGCACACACTGCCCCACAAACACTGCCCCCATACACACACTACACACACTGCCCCACAAACATTGCCCCCCATACACACACCGCCCCAAACACACACACACTGCAACTCTCACACACACTGCCACCCACCCACACACACACACACACACACACTGCCCCACACATACACTGCCCTCTAACACACACACTGCAACCCTGACATACACTGCTGCCCTCACGCACTCGCACTTCACCACTCCCACACACACTGCACCTTTCACGCACACTTCACCCCTAACACATACCACTGCTCCTATGCCCAATATCCCAGCAGACCCCAGGTAAGTTGTCAAACTGTTCTTAAACGGTTTGACTACTTACTCTGGGATGGGATCCTGGCACTACTGGCGCCATAACTACTACACTGAGCTGTAGTGGTTATTGTGCCTAGATTATTTATTTAAATAATCTACAAGTGCCCCTCCCGAGATCAGGTTCTGGATCCGCCACTGGTACTGGCCCCCGAATATATTTGTATAATGTTATTATATCCCCTCTGAGGTGCCGTTTTTCCAAACTAAAGAGGTTTACATTTTTTAACCTTTCTTCGTAACTAAAATGCTCCATTCCTTTTATCAATTTTGCAGCTCATATCTGCACTTTTTCTAGTGCCATGATATCGTTCTTTAGAGCAGGTTCCCAAAATTGCACAGCATATTCAAGGTGTGGTCTTACCAGCGATTTATAAAGAGGCAAAATTATATTTTCACGCCGAGAATTTATGCCCTAATTTATACATGACAAAACCTTACTGGCCTTAGCAACTGCAGATTGACATTGCATATTTTTGCCTAATTTGTTGTCTATAACAATTCCCAAATCCTTCTCGTGTGTAAATATCCCTAATTCACCACCATTTAGAGTGTAAGTTGCTTGTGCATTCTTGACCCCAAAGTGCATAACTTTGCATTTCTCTACATTAAATTTCATCTGCCATTTTAGTGCCCAGTCCCCCAATCTATCTAAATTCCTCTGCAGCAATGCAATATTCTGCTCACATTTTTGTTTTCAGTGCATAATGATTAGTCATAACATTTCCATAACGGTAACATATAGGCTGTTAGTCAGTAGGGTGCAGGACATGCCTGGCCTAGAGATGGTTTGCACTTTTTGAAGTGGTCTAGTCGGTGATAGGGATCTATTCTGCTCTATGTGTTTGGAATGGTCAAATGGACTTGTCATAGGTTGCCAGAGGGGGCCTTCTAGTGCTATAGGTAAGTCGTGGGTATGGTACCGCCTGAGGGGGTTACCATGGGTAGTATAGGGCATCCTATGTTCACGAGTGGGTTGGTTAGCCCTCTTGTATAGCCGGGGACTTTGTTTAGCCATATTGTGTATCAATGAGAAAGGTTTCTGATCTCAGCTAGGCGAGTGTGTCACTAGTGTGGTGATGGTCTGTTCGGTGCCTGCTAGGGTTGTGAGGGAGCGAGAGCGTTGGTCTGCTTCGGGTAGTTTCTATAGGGTACCTGTAAAGGGGGTACTCTTGCCGTTCCCTTGCCGGCTTTCCTCCATCCCTCAAGGGTATTGGAGGGGGAGGGTGGCGTAGCACCACATAGCCAGCTATTTTTACCCAGTCAGTGTAGTCTACGGTGGGTCTACAAGTGGGTGGGCAGCGCTTCAGCGTCTGTGAGGGGAGTATTGTGCGTTCTTAGGGTGTCAAACTATAAATCAGAAATATAAGGAGATAAGAGCAACATAAACAGTAACAACATTAACAAAAAAAATGGTTGTGTGATTGGCTGCGGCTTCAGGTCATGGGCCCAGGATGCATAGTGGGTAGCCCTGTGGTGCTGTTGGACAGTCCCAGCGTGGACCTTCTCCCAGGTTAGAGATTTTGTAGGATTGTTCGTCCTTGGTCACCCAGAGAGTTCTAGGGGTTGCCCACCTGTATGTGAGTATTGCCGTTTGTAGGGTAGTGGTTATGGGCTGCATGCTCTTGCGCCATGATAGTGTGTCTCTGCTCAGGTCCTGGAAGAAGGTGATTTGGTAAGTTTCGAAGTTGTGGGGCATTTTCCCTTTAATGGCTGCCTTTAGGGCTATTTTATCCGTAAGAGATTGGCATCGCAAGATGAGGTCGCGTGGAGCTGTCTTTGGTGCTTGCAAAGATTTTGCGATGCGATATACACCATCAAACGTGAAGTGTTTTGTTTGCCTGTTGGGTAGGAGCGAGGCCACTGAGCGCCTTATAAAGTGGGGGAGTTCCTCTAGTGGTACTGCTTCTGATACCCCTCTGATCTTGACATATTTTCTCCTGCCCCTGTCATCTAGCAGGTTAACTTGCCTGGTAATATTGGACTGTGCGGTTTGCATCTGGCTGACTGTATCTTTCAGTGCGTTTAAGTCTTGGCGTAGATCTGTCACTTCCTGTTCTGTGGCTTGAGTGCGGGATGTCACCACCTGTACATCAGCCGCTAGCCCCTTCAGGTCTGCCTGCCACATTTTCTGCAAGTTGTGTTGGAGTACAGCCAGCATGGTCTGGATATCCTGCTTGGTAGCTGGGGTTGATTCTCCTGTGGTCTGTGGGTTTTCTCCGTCTGTGTCGGCTGTGGCCATGCTGTGTACGGAGTTCTCATCTTCAGACCTTGCGGGTGAAGATTCCCCGTCAGTTCGGGTCCGTGCGGGTGGAGGGGTTTGTAGCATACTGCCTATGTCCCATTGTGGTTTGAAAATGCATGGGGTCAGTTTTTGGGACCTCCGTCCGATTTCTTCCGGGGTGTAGAAGTCTGCCTCTATGTGCTGGGAGCCCGACCCGAGCCACACTGTTAATTCTCTGGCTAGGTCCTGGTCGCATGCGTGGTAGGCCCCAGAGCATTTGGTGCGGTGTTTTATGCCCGGTGTCTGCAAGAAAGGCATTTGCGGATTCAGCAGAATGCCTAGAGTTGGTACCCATAGCCTGTTTCAGCCGATGGGCTTTTAGTTTGACGATATTGCTTGGATTTTGCTCTAAGTGATTGGAGCTGTTGGAAATGGCGTCTGCTCCATTGTGCTGCTGGCTCTGCCCCCCCAAAACATGGCTTTCAATGCCTATTGCAAGATCATTTATAAATATGTTAAACAGAAGCGGTCCCAAAACAGAACCCTGAGGGACACCACTTACCACTTCTGTCCAGCTTTAAAATGTACCATTAATGACAACTCGCTGTACTCTATCCTTAAGCCAATGTTCTACCCAAGAACAAGAATATTCATCTAGACCAATTTCTTTTAGTTTGAAGACTAACCTATTGTGAGGAACCGTATCAAATGCCTTGGCAAAATCCAAGTAGATCACATCCACTGCAACACCCTGATCTATACTTCTACTAACTTCTTCGTAGAATGCAATTAGGTTTGTTTGACATGACCTATGTTTCATAAAACCATGCTGAATATTGCTAATAAAGTTCTTTCCACTGATTTCTATAATATTATCCCTTAATAGCCCTTCAACTATGTTTCCAGTCACAGAAGTTAAGCTCACATGTCTATAATTTTCAGGCAAGGATTTCAAACCATTTTTAAATATAGGAACGACATCTGCCTTCCTCCAATCCTCCGGTACAATTCATCAAACAAAAGAATCTTGAAAGTACACGTGGGTGAATGCTGTCAGTCCCCAAGATTTATTTACATTAATTTTATTTAAATGCTGAAGCACCTTGTCTCAAGTCATCCAATTACAAGTTACCTGCAATTTTTTGCAGCAATCATTTGCATATATCTTGCCATAGGATCCTCATTAATATTTGCTGAAGAGAAATAGTTATTTAAAATGTCTGCCTGCCTTTTCCTGGTCTTCATTAACTACACTGTTTCCAGTGTACCTACACTTTCATTTTTTGTTTTTTTTAGTATTGATGTACTTGAAAAATCTTTTGGGGTTGGTTTTGCATTCTTTGGCTATCAATTTCTCATTTTCTAGTTTTGCCACTTTAATTGCCTTTTTGCAAGCATTATTGACTTCCTTATATCTTATATAGGATGCCTCTGATTTGTCCTATTTAAATGCCCTTTTCTTATTTGTAATCTCTTGTTTTACTTCTCTACTAAGCCACATTGGTTTCAATGTGTTTCTTTTTATATTTATTACCCAATGGTACATACTGAGCAGGCCCGGACTGGCCATCGGGCACACCGGGCAAATGCCCGGTGGGCCGCGGTGGCCGTGGGCCGAGGCCGGCAGGGAGATCACAGTATCTCCCCGGCCGGCCCCTGCAGGGCCGGCACTATCCTAGCGCCGCCCCGCTATATTCCATGGAGGGCCGGTGGGGAGATCAAAGATCTCCCTCACCGGCCCACATGCTGTCAAAGGCGGCCGCCGGCGGGGAGAGAGGGTGGGAGCCAGCCTGCCAGCAGAGGAACCCGGCGGAGCTCTATCTTGCAGCTCCGCCGGGTTCCTCTCGCGAGATCCTCACTGCTGGACCACCAGGGATGGATGATGGCAGAGTGCCTGAACCCCCATCCCACTCACCAGCGTGCCGGTCCCCCCCTCCCAGGCTAAAAGGTAAGAAGGGAGGGGGGGACATACATTACTTATTTTTGTTTGTTTTTATTTACCCCCCAAAACACATTTTATATTATCCCTTTTATAACACATTATTATTTTATCCCTTCTCACACACATCATCCACAGCACTCACACACATCATCCCCAGCACTATCACACTCAGCACTCTCACACACATCATCCACAGCACTATCACACTCAGCACTCTCACACACATCATCCACAGCACTCACACACATCATCCCCAGCACTATCACACTCAGCACTCTCACACACATCATCCACAGCACTATCACACTCAGCACTCTCACACACATCATCCACAACACTCACACACATCATCCCCAGCACTATCACACTCAGCACTCTCACACACATCATCCACAGCACTATCGCACTCAGCACTCTCACACACATCATCCACAGCACTATCACACTCAGCACTCTCACACACATCATCCACAGCACTATCACACTCAGCACTCTAACACACAGCACTCTAACACACAGCACTCTAACACACAGCACTCTAACACACAGCACTCTAACACACACATCACACTCAGCACATCATCCACATCATCCCCAGCACTATCACACTCAGCAATCTCACACACATCATCCACAGCACTATCACACTCAGCACTCTCACACACATCATCCACAGCACTCACACACATCATCCCCAGCACTATCACACTCAGCACTCTCACACACATCATCCACAGCACTATCACACTCAGCACTCTCACACACATCATCCACAGCACTCACACACATCATCCACAGCACTCTCACACACATCACACTCAGCACACTCACACACAGCACTCCAACACACATCACACACAGCACTCTAACACACAGCACTCTAACACACAGCACTCTCACACACACATCACACTCAGCACTCTCACACTCAGCACTCTCACACTCAGCACTCTCACACTCAGCACTCTCACACTCAGCACTCTCACAACACACATCACACTCTCACACATCACACACACATCACACACAGCACTCACACACACACATCACACACAGCACTCTCACACACACATCATCCACAGCACCCACACACACAAATCACCCACAGCACCCACACACACAGCACCCTCACACAAATCAATCACACACAGCACCCTCACACACACACATACTGCACCCCTCACATACACACATACTGCACCCCTCACATACACACAGAATCCCCCCGACACATTGCACCACACACATACACAATACTTCCAAACATATATATATATATATATATATATACACACACACACTAGATTCCTTGTAAGCAAACACATACTACACTCCTAAACACACACTCTCTACAAACACTACATCACTTATACACACACACACCATAGCCTGCATGCACACTCTTGCTACATCCCCATATACACACACATTCTCTACAGCCCCTAGCCACATATGCATTACATTACACCACAAACACAACACGCCTAAAACCAACCTTATAACACAATACCACACCACAATCAGCTCACTCTGCACACACACACACTACCACAAGCAGGCTCCAAACACATGCACAATACTCTTTCCTGGCATTTTTGTCTCCTGGTCTCCATTTATAGAGACACCAGAGACAAGTTGCAAGGAAACACAGTGCAAGCATGTTATTAAAATTGCTTGCGCTGTGCAGAACAAATACAGGGCTTTTTTCTCATGCTAGAGCTCTTCAGCAGAGCTCTGCGCATGTTCTGCCCTGGAAGAGCATTGAACCAACATGCTCACTTTGAGAGGGGGCGTGTTTGTCATTAGTGATGACAAAACACACCCTCTCTGCCCCGCCCCCTTCTTATTGGGCCGCTGTGGTAAAAAAATGCCCGGGCCGAATTTTTTTCCCAGTCCGGCCCTGATACTGAGACATGTACCTTTATAATATTTGTTTGAATAGTTTCCATTTATCCTCAGTGTTTTTTTTCACTAAGGAGTTTATGCCAGTTGATATGTTGTAGAACTGCCTAATCTTATTGAAATTGGCTTTTTTTTAAATTATACGTTTTAGTACACCCCACATGCTTTTGCTTTTTTGAGTTTATTAAAAAAATTACAATATTGTGATCACTATTTCCTACTTGAATGTTGGTCAAAAGATCCACATTGTTTGTTTTAACGAGATCCAGACAAGCATCCTTTCTCGTAGATGCTTGTACCAGTTGTGACATAAAGGTGTCATTTAACAAATGCAAAAACCTGATTCCCCATGCTGAAGTACTAGTCACTCAATCCCAATTTATGTCCGGGTAATTAAAATCTCCAATAGTTAACGTGTTACCCAGATTTGCAGCTTTCCAATTTGCTCTAACAGCTGTTCTTCCTCATTAATATTTACATTAGGTGGTTTACAATTTGCCCCAAGCAGATATTTAAGCATAAAGCTTCTACATTTTCCTCATCACACTGCACATGTCTAAGTTTTGACTTTAACTCATGGTCGACATACAAACATACCCCAACACCCTTCTTGTTTTTTTCTATCCTTCCTAAATAATGTGTACCAATTTAAGTTAACTGCCCAGTCATGTGTCTCATCCCACCATGTTTCTGTTATGCCTATTATATCATATTGTTTAGTGTATTCTATTGCCTCTAGTTCCCCCATTTTCTTATATATGCTCCATGCATTAGTAAGAACATATTAGAGAAGGGGTTAAAGAATCATTGTGTTAGCAACCATTCAATTTCCCTACTGCAGTGTTTTTAAGTAACTGCTTTGACATATGAAGTGGTAGTTTCAGACTTCCCTTTTGATCAACAAGATACTATGCCCATATTTACTATGTTAGCTCAAAAGACCTTACATAAAAAGTGATTAAACTACAATAAAAATGTGTTTAAAGGAACAATATAGTCACCAAAACAACGTTAGCTTAATGAAGCAGTTTTAGTGTATAGATCATGCCCTTGCAGTCACACTGCTTAATTCTATGCCACTCAGGAGTTAAATCACTTCGCTTATGCAGCCCTAGTCACACCTCCCTGCATGTGACTTACACAGCCTTCCTAAACACTTCCTGTAAAATCATCTAATATTTACACTTCCTTTGCTGAAAATTCTGTTTAATTTTAAAAATGTTTATCTCCTGCTCTATTTATAACTTGCTAGACCCTCAGGGAGACTCCTGTATGGAGATAAAAGCTCCAGAGCAGGAGATAAAAACTTTTAAAAGTAAGTTACATCTGATTGAAAATGAAACAAAACCATTCTTTTCATGCGGACTGTGTCAGTCACAGCCAAGGGACGCGTAGCTAGGGCTGAACAAACAGAAACTATTTAACTCCTAAATGGCAGATAATTGAGCAGTGTATAAACAATACATAAAAACTGCTTCACTAAGCTAAAGTTGCTTTGGTGACTACAGTGCCCCTTTAAACCCTAACTAGTAAGGGTTTGTATGACCAGTAGTATAGAGTTCTCAGCTTTCAATGGTCATGTTGAAAAACATGCTTTTAAGGTATGGTTAAGGTTATGGGGAACTTCGGTTGGAGTTACTTGATTTTTAGCTAGGTAAAACCAATTTAGAAAGCAAAGAAAAAAAAAGTTACTTGAGCACTATCCCAAATCCCTCTGCACATTTAAATAACGTTTTTTTTTTTTTTTGTTTCACTCCAATGGCCATTCAAGTGTAAGCTCCACAATTAAATGACCATTGGAGTGAGAGTTAAAAAAAAACTCCAGTTATTTAAATATGCAAAGGGCTTGGGATACTGTGCAAGTAATTTTTTTCTTTGGTATTTGTCGTATGTATTGGGGCTGATGTGTACTATAGTCATTGCTGCCACCCAGGAGTAGTGGGTGTTTGAGTGCCGGGCTTAATTTTGTATGTTTGTAAAACCAATTTAGAGTCAATGCAGGAATGCAATACAGCTTTTGTATTATGAAATGTACCAATGGTCAAACAATAGTTGCTTTAAAAAGAAAAAAAAAATATCATAAAAAGATATATGTATGACTTTCCATTTATTTTGTGGGATAAATTGTCACTCTACAGGTGATACAAGAATATAGGTATGTGACGTGGTTGTTCACTAAGTTGGACTAAGCATAAGGGCTTTAATGTTAATAAAACCTCTATGATCTATATGCTATTCCATTACGCTTAGACAAACAAAAAGGTAGAACCGAAAGTTCAGTCTGCCTTAACCTTTTAGTAAATTTGCAACACTATTTTTCTACATTCAAGGGACAATCGTGCATTTCTATCTTGTTAAACAAAAGAAAAGTGTGTAAAGTCGCTCTCCCTCATTTAATATCCTGGTCTGCAGAGCTTACAGTCTCGAAGTGGAGATAAAGACTAATTTCCTAAAACGAGTTTCTAATTACTAAAGTCCTAAACTATGTGAAATGGTGCAAACTGATGTCACCTGTATATAAAACAAACAAACAAAAAAAAAACAGTCATGTTATACTACTGCAGTGTGCACTCTGCTCAATTCACTTGTTACAAATAAATAGAACGTTGCAAGCTGACACAATGTAACTCTTGTTCAGAACCAAACTTAAACCTTACAACTTGACCAGCCCAGCTGCATGGTGTTCTAAATCTCTCTCTTTACACAGAGACGGTTCCCATGAACTGTGTACAAAGCCTGGCTGACTAAAGAGCATTAGTATTCTCCCTGTACATGTAGTGTGCACACAGCAGCTCCTTTGTGTCTGCTTTCCCCTTACACATCCCATGATTCCCTCCCAGCATGGTGTGCCCCTCTCCCTCCTTGTAGTAAGCTATCCTGCAATGTGTGCCTTGCCCTGCCTCCTCCTCCCCCCATGTCTGCTCTGGCTGCCTCTCTCTCCCTATCCCCCCCTTGCTAGCTGGTTTATGTGGATCCCCCCTCCTCTGTCTGCCGGTGCCTAGCAGTATCCCACTCCCCCCTTCTCCTTTACTCCTATTATTTGGGGCTGGGCATCCCTGCTCTCGGAGCCTCAGGGACATTATAGATAGCACTCAGCTCTGCATCTCAAGGGGCAGCAGCCGCGGCAGCCCTGCCCGCATCGCCGACCCCCCCAGCAGGTAAGAGCCGCCGGATTGAGCCTTGTGCCGCCTGCTGAGCAGTCCCGAGCCGGCGGCTGGAGGAGCAGGAGCCGAGCATGGCCTCTCCGCCTGACTCCCCCTCTGCTCCAACGCCGCCATCTTGCCTGCTCTCCCCAGCTCTGCTTTGTAAACTGCATCATGTCGGAGGAGCTCCCAGGCTGCTGCTCCCAGGGCTCCCACAGGGCTCTGGGGGCCACTGCCTGGATGGGGGGGGGGGGGCCCTGCACACTCACTGCACATACTGCTTGGAAGCCAGGCACATGCTACACACTTACTACATAGTAACATGGACAGTCTTTACATGTAGACTTACTACACAAATCCAGAGACAAATAGAGCAGTTATGTGCATGCTTACATTCATGGTATACAACAAAGGACTGCACAAACACATTGCTGTTTATGTACATGTTACATACTTCCTACATAGTAACATGAACAGTCTATACATGTAGACTTACTACACAGATACAGGGGGATACATAGTGCAGGACATATTTTCAGGACATAAACTACTGTTAATGTACATGCTACATACTTAGTGCATGCCAATTAACACTTCGGTTGAGGGTACTTGTATTTAAAGTGCCTTACTACACACCCCCAGAGACAAATAGAGCTGCTGTGCATGCTTAGATTCATGCTATACAACAAAGGACACGTTGCTATTCATGCACGTTACATACTTGCTACATAGTAACACATGCAATCAGTGCATGTAAGTTTACTACACATTAACAGATGCACACAGTGCAATGATTGCAAGTTATATTCTTGCAGGACATAAATATGTCACATAATGACTGCATTGTAACCTGAGAAATCAGTGCATGCAGATCTACTACACAATACTAAAACAATGCAGATGAAACATGTTACACTTATACAACACAACTAAAATGGAACAGACTGCTGCCAATGTACATGTTACAAACACAGTAACAAAGGCACAGCCTGCAGTCCATGTACACAGTTCTACTATGGAATAATGGGGATATGTAGAGTAATGAAAACAGTTTTTATACTTTCTGAACAGTAACCAGGGTATGAACTGTAATCACTGTACATGTTACATACTAACTACATTGTTAAGTTGGCAAATCACTGCACATATACCTGCCTCATAATAACTTGGGGGTGTAGTGCAATGATGCATGTGTTACATACTACACAGTAACAAAACCATGTGCTGCAATAACTGTACATACAAATTACATGCTTACTACATGGTAAAATTAGCATAAATGTCATTGTATTATCCTGTATTATATGCTTACAAGATTGCACTAATGCTAATTTTCTTTACCAAGGAAAAGGGATCAACTCTACTTATTGTATATTAACATGATTTAGATTCGAATTAATGCACATATCACGCTTACTACAGTTACAGGGGCATGGTCTGTAATCAGTGTACCTTATGTGCATATTAAACAATTACAGGGACATAGCCTGCAATCAATGCATGCATTTACTACACAATTTTAGAAGCATATTATACAATCAAATAACTTGTTTTGTTATCATCTCATCAACTCTTATTGCAGGTTAGCTGACCCATTTTGTCACGGTTACTTTTATGTCTCATCTACCTATTGTAGATCACTGTGGTATATATATATATATATTTTTTTTAGAAATAAAGTTATTGAGTTAGATTAAATGCACACATACTACACAAAATAAAAAATGGACCAAATGCTATTACACAGTAACAGTATCTGTGTAGAATATTAAAATACTTGACTATATGTTTGTAGCAAAGGTCTAAGGGAGCAACAGTCAACATCAATTTCTACAATGATTGCTCCATATTTATCACCTTGCCCCAGAATTGGTCTTTCTTTATTCATGAGTTACATTGTTGTGCTAATTTACACAGCTTAACTACATCAGGATATGTAGAGAAATTACATCATTAAAATGTGTTTGTTAGAAATTTGCAGATGCACTGTTTCGATTTGCTAACACGTATAATGTAATTCATAATATTATTTTCTCTTTATAGTCTTGACTTTTTTACGATGTTTACGCTATGTAAATCTGAATTAAATAGGACGACATATCGATGTAGCTCATCTTATGTAAGATTTTCTGCATCTTGTGATGTGTCTGTTTGTTCGTAGTCTACTGCAGTGATATCGGTTTTCTGATCTACTCATTGTTAATGTTTAATATTTGTACAGTGTGTGTTTTCTGTTAATGTACAGTCAGCTTGCACATGCAAATGCTACTTCTAAAATATTGTGAAATCAAGAATCTCAGTTCATTTTATATAAATTTTCCTTCAACATGCTTAATGGTATGGATATTAACTTGTAATACATTGTAAACCGTTTCAAAACCCACACAATAGGATATACATATGTAGTTACTGCAGTTATTTTTCCATCCGTATGACACTGCCATTATTAGTCACAATACTTACATGATGAGTTCAGATTTTGATATATTCTAATACTCCTTATATGTATCTAGGTAAAGGTATGCAGATAGAACTGAGAGTTCATTCTGCTTAACCCTTTAGTAAATCTTCAACAATTTATTTTTTCAACATTCAAGAGCCATTCGTGCTTTTCTGTCTTGTTTGTGTGAGATATACATACACACAGATTACACACACCCACACATTCATCAGCTGCTTAACACAGTGTGGGCCTATTCATGCAGAACCTGATGTTTTAGACGAGGAGGAACCGTGATCTCCATTTGCACAGTGCAGCCTCTTTCATTACACTAAATGAATGCAGACCACTGTGTGCCTCTCGGCTGCTCTAGCTTGTAACAAAAATAACTAGATGTTTTCTTTTTTCTTTCTAGATCTAAACACAGAAAGGTAGATTTAAAAAAAAAAAAAAGAAAAAAGTTACACTAATATGTAAAAAAAAAAAAAATTGGACTTAAAATAGGGGACACACTGAAGCTTTAGCTACCTAAAGATTTATGTACAATGTATACAATGCACATGTAATGTACACAATTATGTTGTACGTTTTCTGTAGAAATGTATTTTCTAGTAGTAGGCTAACATTTTGTTAAGCACAATGTTAATGATAAATGTAAAGAACCCAAATTCAAAAAATATGTTGTGTTAAATAAGAATACTATAGCATTCAGACATTGTTTCTAGGCCTTAGAGTTGGTTATACAGTCCCATTCTGTTATTTATCTGCTTCTCAGCTGATCCGGATTTATATAGAACTGTGTAAATGCTGCATTTGTTTGCAAATCACCCATCATGGAATATGCAAAGTAGTACGCACAAAAAAAGAGATGGACCATTTATGAATGTTGATTAATTACACAAATATGAAGGTAGATTATTTTCCATTTCATACAATGAGAATTGTGGTTTGCAACTGCAGCATTTGTAGGACAGTGCCACCTGTTGACAGGAATTTAGAAAACATATGTGAGGCATCTTGTGTACCTAAGGTATACAGTGTGTGCAGACAAGTCTGTACCTGGTATCCTTCTACATGGAGCTCTGCATTAAATAACTTAACTCTTTAAGTTACTTAGATATGTTTTGTTGGTGATGAAGTTAATTCATAAATACCTTATTTACTCAAATCTAATGCGCCATCGAATCTAATGCGCACCTCAATTTTTGAAGAGGATACTGCTATACAACATTGTGCTACAATAAAAATGTAGTAACATTGATGGTATTTCAGTTTTAGTGTTACAGGAACGCAATTAGCCTGTGTGAATTTGCCTGTGTGAATCCGCAACTTTGAATTCACCGGAATGCAATTTGCTGGAAAATTTCGAATTTTGCCCCTAATGTAATGCGCCATCGAATCTAATGTGCATTCGAATTTTGGAAACTTTTTTCACAAAAAAAAGATGTGCATTAGATTCGAGTAAATACTGTATTTTATATTAGCTTTCAAAGGTCAGCTTTTTTCCGCCTCTGATAACTTATATGTATTTATAACACCGTATTATGTATGAAGAAAATATTGAAACATAAGGAAAAAATGAAAAAAAAAATCACAATTTTTCTTATAATAACTTCATAACAAAATATGCAAGTATAATTCAATACTTATTAGTCTTGATCAGGGGCGTATTAGCCGCGAGGCAAACAAGGCATTTGCCTTGGGCGGCATTTTCCAGGGGGCGGCAAAAAAGCCGCCCCCCAAATGCCCAAGGCAAATGTCTTGTTAGCCTTGCGGCTAACAGACATGCTGGGCTGCTTCTGGGCAGTCGGGCGGCGCTGCTGGGCGGCCGGCGAGGGAGCACTCCCCCTGAGCTGTCTGCTCAGCTCCCTCGCGCGCCACAGTGAGGCTGGGAGCCGGAATATGACGTCATATTCCGGCTCCGCCTCCCAGCCTCACTGTGCGGCGCGCGAGGGAGCTGAGCAGACAGCTCAGGGGGAGTGCTCCCTCGCCGGCCGCCCAGCAGCACCGCCCAGCAGCCACTGGACCACCAGGGAGAAAGATGACCCCCCCCCCCAGCATTCCCAAAGGTAAGGAGGCTGGGGGGGGGGGTTAAAGTAAAAAAAAAAAAAGTGTTAATGTGAGTGAGTGTGAGTGTCTGTTAGTGAGTGTGTGTGTGAGTGTCTGTTAGTGAGTGTGTGTGTGAGTGTCTGTTAGTGAGTGTGTGTGTGAGTGTCTGTTAGTGAGTGTGTGTGTGAGTGTCTGTTAGTGAGTGTGTGTGTGAGTGTCTGTTAGTGAGTGTGTGTGTGAGTGTCTGTTAGTGAGTGTGTGTGTGTGTGTGTCTGTTAGTGAGTGTGTGTCTGTTTGTGAGTGAGTGTCTGTTAGTGAGTGTGAGTGTGTCTGTGAGTGAGTGTGTGTGTCTGTTAGTGAGTGTGTGTGTCTGTTAGTGAGTGAGTGTGTATGTCTGTTAGTGAGTGAGTGTGTGTGTGTGTGTGTGTGGCTGTTAGTGTGTGTGTGTGTGTGGCTGTTAGTGTGTGTGTGTGTGTGGCTGTTAGTGAGTGTGTGTGTGTGGCTGTTAGTGAGTGTGTGTGTGGCTGTTAGTGTGAGTGTGTGTGTCTGACTGTGTGTGTGTCTGACTGTGTGTGTGTGTGTGTCTGACTGTGTGTGTGTCTGACTGTGTGTGTGTCTGACTGTGTGTGTGTGTGTGTGTCTGACTGTGTGTGTGTGTCTGACACTGTGTGTGTGTGTCTGTGTCTGCTAGTGTGTCTGTGTCTGCTAGTGTGTGTGTCTGTGTCTGCTAGTGTGTGTCTGCTAGTGTGTGTCTGTTAGTGTGTTAGCGAGTGTGTGTGTGTTTCTGTTAGCGAGTGTGTGTTTCTGTTAGCGAGTGTGTGTGTTTCTGTTAGCGAGTGTATGCGTATTTAGAATGCGGGGCGGGGTAAAGGTTGGGTGGGGGTGGCGCGCGGCGGGGCGCCTGAGTTTTGTGCTGCCTAGGGCAGCACAAAACCAGGATACACCACTGGTCTTGATTGTTAAATGCATCATATTCCCTGGATTTTAATTACTTTTTTGACAGTTATATGACAAGTATTGCAAGGATTGAAATCTGTTTTTAAAAGTATACCGTTCCACAATTAGGTATGCTAACACTATAATTTAAAAGGGTACCTGTTATGCATCAGCTTTGCTAGGAAATGTATAGATTTGGGAAAAAAGTATGTATTTCTCTCACCTGTCAGTTAACTCTTCCGCATAGGCTCTAGGCTAAAGATTTGCCTGGCAAAAGTGAGCAGAAATTACCTTCTGCAGGTGGTACTTCTGCTCTCCCAAGCAGAGCAACCACAGCCCATGTGTTGTGGTTGCTATGGAAACTCCCTACCAACACTGCTATCGCTGGTTAGCGAGTATAGTTCAGATGTTGGCATGCGTACAATGAAGCCTCACACGGGAGGTTTGTCCCTAGTTAGGGCAAATCACTGATGACTGGAGAAGGACGGAGTGGAGTTGGATGCTACACGAAGAGTAACACCCACAAAGGTCAGAAGATGGCGGTACTGGAACACAGGTGAAGTGAGTATATCTTGATACTTTACATCTAATACATCATGTATTTCTGTGATACATGATGTATTCTATGTATTTGAAGCTGATTTAAGGTAAGTAAAGTTTTTTTATTACACGTTCACTTTGAACAGGAATCATAGAATCTAAGACACTAAATAAAAGTATATATTTGTAGAAAGTAGACCCCTCATCTCCAGGATATGTAAAATAGTATTTGTACACTTTTTCCATTTAACAATTTATTCACCAACCTTCTTTTCATTTAATTGTGTGTGTTTTTCACATACAGTTTATTTTCATATCCCACTACTATAAAGACCCCATATTTATATTCTTCAACTGCCCCAGCATACTACAACACCCTACATGCAGCCTCTTGCCAGATTTTGAGAAGTTGTAGGGTCAAATTACAAATATGTAGTTTTCATATTTTTACGATTTGTGAGTGCTCTGTACTGTGTGATCGCAACATAAGAGAAAAATCTCCTCTGAAAAACTCAGCATGAGAGTGCTTTGTGAAAGGAGCTTTCTATTGGCTGCTTTCTGTCCAATCAGCAGATCCTTCTTCAAATGACATCATCAAGTGGATAGGCAGGCAGGGCTGCGATAGGGGCTGAGAGTGAGATGCAATTATGGGTCACTGTGTGATCTGTGAGCGCCGTATAACGTCTTCATTATATTCCTTGCTTGTACGTGTGAGCAGTGTGCACATATCAGTGTGATCTTTTAACATTTTTGCATCAGTATTACCTATGAGTAGTCTGTATGTGTGTGAACTGTTAGT
The DNA here is from genome assembly GCF_036172605.1 of Pelobates fuscus. Taxonomy (NCBI): domain Eukaryota; kingdom Metazoa; phylum Chordata; class Amphibia; order Anura; family Pelobatidae; genus Pelobates; species Pelobates fuscus. The sequence continues at coordinate 448,058,672 of NC_086317.1, forward strand.
ACTGTGTGTGTGTGTATGGATGCGAATTTTACCACATGACAGGAGGCTTCATATTTGCATATCTTTCTTTACTGAAAACTCCAGCAGCATAGTAACAGTAACAACCAATGAGAAAAAAGATATGCTGCCCATAAAAGGGTCTGTCTATGACATCATTTCCTCTTTCTTTGCTGCCCCAACCGCTTCAATCCTCTGACGAAGAGGAATCATACGTACCGCGCACCCTAGATGTGATTGACGAGTGGCAAGGGGATGATTCACTTTCCGAAGAAGAGGAGTGGCAGGACCTACCTCCCACCTCCTCGAGATATGTTAAGGAGACCTTCCTAGACACCACCGACGGAGACAAGGATAAAGATACCCACACCGATATGACCGGAGATAGGGTGTTTATGGACGACCAGGGGAATCCACTCTTTGACCCACGTACCATCCGACATCCGCGGTCCTCCGAATGGAACCTACCTGAACACCTGACAAGGTTCATCCACTTCTGGCTGCGCAGACCGCTAGAACGAGAAGTGCGAGCACGCCTCCGGGCCGAATGCCCAAGACCTCTGTTACCCGATAAGGTGGCACTTACACCTGAATTCGACAATACAGTGATGGTCTTCATGTCCCGCTCAGGCCGAGACCCCCGTAAAGGGGTGGAGAAAGGCATGAAGGCGACGCAAGATAAATTGCTGGACTTACTCGGCCCCATTGCGAAAATACTCTATTTCGCAGACCTAGCCCTCAGCCAGGGCTCCCAACTAGATCCCCATATCATACGGGAATGGGCTCAGAGATCGGTCTGCCTACTGGGCAACGCTAACGCCGCATTATGCACAGAAAGGCGCAAATCGGCTTTAATCCGCATCGACAACAAGCTCCTAGACCTCGGAGCGAAGGAATTCGGGCCGAAAGCCCAAGGACAATTGTTTGGCGATGCCTTCATCGCAGAATTGAAAAAACACGTAAACCTATTCACCACTTTGAATAAAGCCCAAACATCACTCAAACAAGTTTTTCATACACCAACTACAAGAGGTGTTTTTGGAAGGGCTGGTCGGAACCGTGCCACCAGCCGATTTTGGTCCTCAGGTTCCAGACCATTCACACAATCCCAAAGCTTCTTCCCATCTACGACGCAGAGACCCTATGCGTTCCGAGGAACTGGGAGATCTAGAGGATTTCGAGGCCGAGGACGCGGCCGCTTCTCCAATGGTGAGTTCACATACATCCCTAAATGTTTCACATTTTATTGCAGGCAGCCTGTCCCTTTTTTTTCAGAACTGGGAGTTGATTACCAAGGACCCCTGGGTACTGCAGACAGTACGAGGTTTCGTCATAGACTTCTTCGAAGATCCCATTCAAATCGGAACCCCTCCTCCGATTCACATGTCAAAGGAACAAGAACACTTGGTAGACGAGGAGATCCGCACGCTCTTCAGGAAAGGCGCAGTACAATACGCGCCAGAGGGAGGAGGCTTCATAAGCAACATCTTCCTGGTCAAAAAGAAATCTGGAGACTACAGACCGGTTATCAACCTCCGGCAACTAAACTCGTTTGTAGTGTACAGACACTTCAAGATGGAGGGAATCCATCTGCTACAGGACCTCCTCATCAAGGACGATTGGTTTACACGTCTGGACCTCAAGGACGCGTACCTGTCCGTGCCAATAGACGTACACTACCGACGTTTCCTCCGCTTCCTGTGGAGAGGACGGACGTGCCAGTTCACATGTCTGCCATTCGGTCTCAGTTCGGCCCCGTGGTGCTTCACGAAGCTCCTGAGACCGGTGATGGCTCACATTCGAACCCAAGGCATACGATGTCTCGTATATCTGGACGATTTACTAATCTTTTGCGAATCGGCCTCCAGACTACGATTGCAGACGAAATTTGTCGTTCACTTGCTGGAATCTTTGGGTTTCGTGGTGAACAGACAAAAATCGGCGCTCTCTCCTTCCCAGTCAGTTCAATTCCTCGGCTTCGACATAGACTCGAAAGACTGTGTCCTACGCCTCCCCTCAGCAAAGATAGCCTCGATAAGGAAAGAGATCAGACGGGTTCTGAGGATGGACACACTACCACTCAGGATGCTCGCCCGGATTGTGGGGCTCCTCTCTTCCTCCATACAGGCGATTTTCCCAGGCCCGCTACACTACAGGGCCATGCAACGGCTGAAGGCGGCGTACCTCCGCACCGGACACTCATACGACCACTGGATCCCATTGTCGTCGGAAGTAAAGACGGAACTTCGGTGGTGGTTACTGCACATACAAGCCTGGAATGGCAAGGCGATCTTCGGCTCGTCCCCGGATTTCATCGTGGAATCGGACGCCAGCTTGTGGGGATGGGGAGCTCACTGCACAGACGCCTCCACGGGAGGCCCATGGCAAGAGGAGGAGACCAACCTTCATATCAACTGTCTGGAATTGATTGCAGGATCCTTCGCCATCCGCAGCCTGGCCAAGGACAAATCGAATTGCTGTATCCTGCTCCGCATGGACAACATCTCTGCGGTGCAATATATCAATCGCCTGGGAGGAGCGAAGTCTCGGGCATTGACAGAAGCCACAAAGGACATCTACAGCTTCTGCCTATGACGGAACATCACACTACAGGCGGAATACCTACCAGGAATCTCCAACCTGACGGCGGATTGGTTCTCACGCCACTGGCGAGACACCAGCGATTGGAAACTCAACAAGGAGATATTCCAAGTACTACAACGGGGGACACGCCCGCTAACAATAGACTTATTTGTCTCCAGGACCAATCATCAACTACCGAGATACTACAGTTGGCTTCCAGACCCGAAGGGCGAAGCCGCAGACGCATTCCTACAGAACTGGCCCACCTTAGGAGCCTACGCCTTCCCACCATTCTCCATGATACCACGAGTAATACGATACGTACGCACCCACAGGATCTCTCTCATACTGGTAACCCCCCTTTGGCAGAGCCAACCGTGGTTCCCAGACCTCCTGGAGATGTCCCACGGACACCCCCTACTACTCCCTGTCTTCCCACTACTTCTGACAGGGCCTCGGGGAGAACCACACCCCCTCATCCTGGACGGACAACTAGAACTGGTGGCCTGGACGATTTCAGGGGTTCCTGGGCGGTACACGACCTATCACAATCGACTAAAGATCTCCTATGGGACTCATGGGCTCCAGGCACCAGGAAATCCTATATATCCGCTTGGACAGCCTGGAGTGATTGGTGTATGGAACGGAACTCCGATCCCTTTAATGCCCCTATCACGCTGATCCTTAATTACCTAGCCCATCTATTCACGCTAGGGCGATCCTACCGATCCCTCAACGTGATCAGATCAGCCATATCAGCGGCACACGTCCCGGTACAAGGCAGACCAGTGGGCCAGGATCCACTAATATGCCGATTACTACGGGGCACTAAACTAACGAGACCTCCAGCACCCAAATACTCTAATTTCTGGCAGGTAAACGTGGTGCTGGATTTCCTTAGGACTTGGCCAGATAACCCTTATCTGTCACTGAAACAGCTTTCAGCCAAGCTGACCCTGTTGCTATGCCTCGTCTCGTTCCGACGAGTGTCAGACGTCAGAGCATTCGACGTGGACGGCTTCTCCCTCACCCCAGAAGGGGTTACCTTCTCCATTACAAGACGGACTAAATCGGACTCCACCTCTGTATCATATCCGTACTTCGGATCAGACCCCAAACTATGCGTAGTTAAGACGCTGATGAGATATACGGAAAGCACAGCCCCCCTTCGAAACAATTCGAAGGGCCAACTGCTGATTTCCTACGTTCGACCTCACGGACCGGTGTCTTCGACCACACTAGCTAGATGGGTCCGCTGGCTTCTAGCGCTGGCAGGAGTTGATGCTCATTTCGGCGCACACTCGGTCAGGGGGGCGGCTGCATCCCAAGCCTTCACGGCGGGCGCCTCCCTAACCGACATCATGCGCTGCGCAGACTGGTCACGAGAAAGCACTTTCAGGACTTTCTACTTCCGTCATGCATCTCATGCTTCCTTCACACTAATTGGTTCTAAGCTTTAAAAATGCAAATATGAAGCCTCCTGTCATGTGGTAAAATTGAAGATTATGTTAGCTTTAGTGTACTAATAATCTAAATTTTAGTAATGACAGGAGGCGAATATTTCCCACCCTATAGTATCCCACCCAGGTTATTCTTGGATCTGACGGGATCAGGGATTAGTGCTCAGTTAAGCATACTTACGATTGTCGATATATGTGGTCTGATCTAGACGCTAGTTATTAACTATGTATGAATTGTATAACCTATCAGATTACATCAGGTAGATGGCAGGTTTGTCATATTGGTTCACGTTGTATTATACAGTACTAGGTCTAACTGTAGACTAGCCATCCTATAACCATTAGTATTCAGAATAATGTTTTGATATGCGGACATACTGCCACGCCAGAGACCTTTCACTTTTTTCTTTTCCTTTCAGCGTGAATATGTCTACTGCGGGATAAAGAATCACCTTCAACACAGCCATACCACGGATCTTCCAAAGTTTATCCTACTACCATGTTATTGAATTGTTAACTTAATCTGTTTATATGTTCACTGTCTTACTGTTATATGTTATTTTTTCGCCTCAAAGAAAGAGGAAATGATGTCATAGACAGACCCTTTTATGGGCAGCATATCTTTTTTCTCATTGGTTGTTACTGTTACTATGCTGCTGGAGTTTTCAGTAAAGAAAGATATGCAAATATTCGCCTCCTGTCATTACTAAAATTAAGATTATTAGTACACTAAAGCTAACATAATCTTCAATTGTGAGCACTTTTCTAGTCTGTGCATGAGTGCAGTCTGTAAGTACTGTGTGTTTGATTTGTGAGCACTGTTTGTGTAGGTGTGAGCACTGTTTGTGTGATCTGTGAGTGTTGTGTGTCCGTGCGTGTGTTTGATCTATGAGCAATTTGTTTGTGATTTGTCTAAGCCCTAATTTAAACCCAACTTATCCATTGCTCAACTCATCACACCTTTTAAGTTGTTCTCCCCATCATATTCTTTTCAATTAATACTGACTAAATAGCAACTAACATGCCAATCTGTAAGCTTTTGCTCTTCACATTTGACGTGGGTTTTACAAGTGACCTAACATCACTTTATCACACTGGGTCTTTCTCTTTTTGCAACAATAGTATAGGAGTGAACTTTTCTCTTAAAGGGCACCTGTCATAACCCAAACAACTCATGCTCATTATATTGAGCATAGGATTATATCTATACATTGTGTTAGTGGTTTTGCTAACAAATGTATAGATTAGGAGAAAAACTATTTATACATTTGTTCCCCCCCCATCTGTCAGTTAATGCTTTGGCATGCTGACAAGGGAGACAAGGGAGAGCAGAAAAGACCTCCCACAGGTGCCTCTGCTCTCCACCTATAGCAACTGCAACTCATGCACTTTGGTTGCTATGGAAACTCCCTAGCCGGCGCTTCTAGCTTTGACTAGTGAGTATAGGAACGGAGTGACGTGACGTCACTTCTCTGATTATATTTGTACTGCTTGGGTGGAGCAGAGGATGGCCCAGAGGTGAATGTTACATGAAGCGGTGCTGGAATGGTAGAACAGTGAGTAAGTCTCTATATTTTACATTGAAAACACCATGTATCTTTGTGATATATGGTATATGTTATGGAAGCAGTTTCAGGTAAGTGAAAATTTCCATTAACGGTTCACTTTAAAATCTTACAGTACAATGGAATGGTGGAGTCAGTGATAGACACAGAAGTTGAGGAGACTGCATTAGTCTAAAATAAGATTGTGAAAGATGGGTAAGATTAAAGAAGGATAAGGGAGTTTGTAGGTTTTAAAAATGTGTATTTTACTTTATTATGGAAGTATGTATTAAATGTCTCTGGCTAGGTTGGTTTTCAGGGTATATATAAAAGTGTGGACTGTGGAGGAAACGCTGATAGACTATAGCTGTAGCATGGGCGTGCTCCTGGAAGTTATGAGAGAAGAAGAGAGATGTAGGTTGTGAGCAGAACAAATAAGGCATTGGTGTTCCATTGGTGAAAGATCCAGTATTTACCTTGTACATGGATGAGAAAGACTAGAGTTGAATAGAAACTCAGGGCAGCTTGTTGGGATGGTGGCACAACTTTGGCATTATTGACTATAAAGGTTGTTTGGGTATTGCAGATGAAGGTGATTTGTAAAAGCTCAGTTTTTGAGAGATTAAGCTTTAAATAGCAGAATGTCAATCAGGAAGGAGAGAATACGAACACACTATGAATTTATAGATCAACATATTTAATGACAGGACATTGGCTGAATGAAAAATTGGTAGACAGGATGTAGTTGTTAAATGAACAAACTCTGTGCCTTTTCCATTTAACAGAATATGTGTCTGGAATAGAGATTCTCTTAACCTCAATGGAAACCTCCCGACTCTAAAATAACATGACGGGAGTAGTCTGTACTTGTCCAAAATTATGATACCTATTAATTCAGATCTTTCAATCCCATTCTGCCTGTTTAGAAAAAATATGAAGAAACACTTTAAAAGTTAGAATTTACATTTTACTAAAATAAAATTAGGAAGTTCGTAGTAGTAATTTTTAATTCTTTACACCTCAATATGGCTAGTGCAAACTAAAATAATATCGTTCTAACAGTATGGATGATATATTGGGTGACAAGCAATAAGAGTACCGTTTCCACAAACACTAGTATTAAAAAAAACAAAAAAAAAACAATAGTTATATTCTAGTTTATTATTTTACCATGTTCTTTTGTTCCGCCCAATTATTTAATCCCAGATGGGAATGCATAGTAGGAAATCACAATAAACTATTCCCCTATACATATTGTATCTCTGAACTATTAAATCTAGGTTTATTTTACTCAAATATTATATTTCAAATGACTGACATCAACCTTGCGATGACCCACGTGAGAAATTCGGCTCATCCCTGAAAATCTCTCTGATCTGGCAAAATAAAGCTTTTGCTTAAAAGTTCAAACATTCATCTGGAATACAAAATTAGCTCATTGCTTCCAAAGATATTTTTATGTTCAGCCCTCTTCATTATTAGCAACCTTACTTTTTCCCACTCTTTACCATCTTATCTTACAAACCCAAGCACCTCCTTTAAACCTCTTACTCAATATTCAACCCAGTCACCACGCCACACTCCATTAATCTAACCACTAACAACTTTGTAACCTACCTTCATAAAATGTTGATAAAAGAGGATATTTCTCTTCTATTTTCGAACTGTTTACTTGTTTTATTCTCTCTTCTCGCATATTTTCTATTTCACAAGCTGCAATATTTTCCTGAATATTTCTCTTCATATATTTTCACATGTGTCTCCTAGTGGACACTGGGTTTCTACTGCTGTCTTTTACATATTTACTGTGGAAAGGATACTTTTGTTTTTGTTATTGGGTCACTATTACTTTCCTTGCAATCATACATTGGAAACATACTCAGAATTTTTCTTCTCTTTTGATGAAAATCTTAAATACTTTACAAAACCTCGAGCTTACCTCAATGAGGCTTTCTTTTCATTACCCACGCACTGCTTCCTCAGATCTTTAACCTTTCATCAGATGTCTTTGGACTTACTCTTTTCTGTTGCCACACCACCTTTCTCCTTGATTTCATCCCCTTGCAACATACTTAGTTAATTTCCTTTGTTTTGGTTTCCATCCTTAACTAACATCTCCAATCAATCTCTGGTATCTTCAATCAAAACCTCACATAATCCAAATATCTCTGTCTACCTATCAACCTACCTACATCTTCACTACCCTTTGCCTTCTAGAATGGATTGCGCACACGCATCTGAATTCTTGATTTCAACACTACTTGAAGTGAACTTGTCAGGAGAGACTCGCTTCAACTTAATCCACCGATATCCAATAAATATATCATTTATCATAGAGATAAATTATGTATTCCGTTGTTTTGATTAAATACACTACTTTGCTCCAGCTCCCAACCTCTCCTAAATCATGTGCTATGATTGGACCCTGCTTGAGCACCAAATGTGAAATCATCTCCATGGTACCAACTTGCTAGCTTTATTACTATTACTGCATTGCTAATTCATCAGTCATTCATTCTTATACTCCTCTAGTCAGTGCAAGTTGGCTGGCAAGCAGAGTAACCACAGCACATGTTGCGTAGTTGCTGTCCTGGAGAGTACGAGAACTGCTTGTAGGACAGTTACTCCATCAACTGTCCATCTAGGCTGTTAGCTTCCTGAACTTCAATACTTCTTGTCTATTTTGTTTAAATTTGTCACCGTTTACCTGTAGGTTTTGTAGGACCCTGAAAAAGTTTCTGTGAAGTAGTAATGGGCTGTATTTTTTTGTGGGCACACACACAAATATTTCTTAGGCAGAGGTGAGGGTATCATTGTTTATTCCCTTCTTGGCTCCATTTTAAATTCTGATATTTCCTTTGAGCTCCTGCATCTTTCATTTTTGCCTAGCTTTGTTTGCCTTGTTTCTTTCCCTAGTAGAAGAAGTTGAATATCTTAAGGCAACTAATTTTGCAGAGTTTGTAGGTAGCCTGGTTATTATTTTGGTAATGTGCTATCATATTCCACAATGTTGCAAATCAAACTATTAATTGGTATATTCCAAAATTCTGAATTGAATCCAATATTGTATGATCAAATGATTATGTCTCAGGGATAAATTGAAATGTAGCAAATTATCCTTTATCTAAATCTTCACTGTCGACACATTTTTATGCTGATGGGAGTATTTTTTTTAATTTCTATCTTTAGGAAAAGGAAAACTATAAAGGTCTAAGCTGGCAAAATTACATAAAAAGAGGCAGCTGTCCCAGATTTTCCAACGGAAGTCGCGTATTGATACATCTAACAAGTGCAAAAGCGTAACACCGCAAACTACAATAATGAAACAATTAAAAAGAAAGAGAAAAAGTAATTTTAGTGTTCAGGAAACACAAACTTTACTCAAGGAGATTAAAAAAAGAAGAGATGTAATTTTTTCCAAGCAGCTTAATACCACAATTAATGAAATGAAACGCAAAGCTTGGGAGGAAATAGCAGAATGTGTGAATTCACTGGGCGAAGGAGAGCAAAGAACAGGAACGGAGGTGAAGCGAAGATATCTTGATTGGAGGGCTCTTGTTAAAAGGAAACGCCTCAATTCAGATGTCAAGCTGGGAAATTCTGGCTTCCATTTACCCCTGTCAGACTTGGATGATTCTATAAATGATGACATGGATGACAAACCAAGTGTATTAACAAGCGAGTCAAGTTTGGAGTGGAAAAATGTCTCTGATGTTAGAGAAGCAAACGAATCAATGGCGGAGATTAAAGTTGAAGAGGAAGAAGAACCCCAGAGTTTTGAAGTAAGATTGCTATTTTTGTATCCACTTATAAAACACTGATGTTTAGCATCAGGTTTTGCTAAAACTATAAATCCGTGAAATATATGACGCATGAAATAAAACAAGCAAAAAGCATATGACACTTCAGCACACGCTTTAGTACGTTTTCTCCAAACCTAATACCAACAGGGCTGTATACTGACCAAATGTTGGGATTGACCAGATACATTTTAGGTTAAATTAAGAGCGAAGCAAGAGTTTTTTTGTTTTTGTTTTTGTTTCTTTTTACAGTTCCTTGTTCAGGTATTAACCCTATATAGCATAAAACGTAAAGGAATACAATACAAATGTGTATTACAAGTTAACTTATTGAGCGTACACTTACTTTGTTTTCCCACGCCATACTGCTCTTCTGCGGCTGTCCCCTCCTTGGCTGAGATTATCAAGAGTCAACCAATCCAATTCTTTCCATTGGGAGGCTAGTGTGCATGCACGGCTTCACACTGCCAATCAGATGGACTCTATGAGAACATTTGCCTGATATAGTAGAGAGTTACATGAAGTGGTCTGGGTGCCCATAGTGTTTATTTAAATTCAAAGATGGTGGCACACACATGAAAAGAGAGATAACAGTATAATAATGATTAAATAACTGAGCTGTTTGGAAAGAGAAAAAGTATTGAAAAAGCTGTGCCACTGAACTAAAGGTTGATAAAGTAAAATGTTTAATAAAATATTTGTAATATATAGAGCACTAATAATCATTTAACATCATTGTCTGGAAATTTCATAGGAAAAAAATACAATATTATGAACTCCAGCTCAAATAGATGCTGTCATTACAATTCAATTGAGCTATTAGGATGTATCCTATGCAAACTGTTATAAAAGATTTTTGACCTTGTTTAGATGTAAATGTCCTAAAACGTTAACTTAATGTAAGTAATTAGAATCATGTCTTTAGTACCACATGTGGTGGTCCACAAACTCATCCACAAACCCATTGACCTCTGTAACAATAATCTCCTGCCCAAAAATATTACTTGAAACCAAGTTGTGCTTCTTGCTAAAAATAAAAGAGCAGTTGTGGGCCACGGAATTATTTAGCACACAAGCATTTATAATTAAAACCAAACAAAATTACTTTCTGCAATAGCATATGATTCTTCTGTATGCAATGCTGTGAACTACATTATTTGTTTTTTCGTGTACATGATATCCCTGTAGCAGATACTTTGTAGATTATTTTATTATGATTTGTAATCTTTACTAATGTGTTCTACAGACATTATTACTTATATCTGACCTGTAATTTAACCAATTAGTGAGGATTCAAACAATCAAATTAACTGCATCAAGTTTGATTATACCCGCTTTCCGTAAATAGGACTCTGAATGCAGTCTTTATTTATTATTTAACCATATTTTGGAAACACATTTATCCAATACTCTGGCTAGACTAGGCCTGTTTTATTGTTATTTTTGTTTTTAATATACCAAAACAGTCTTTAGTTAATGTAAGGCGTTCCATCTTGATACAGATTCAGTTTGTTTTTCAGTATGTAAAAATGCAACCTCCCAATGTATCAGAGAAGTAATTTGCTTATTAATATGAGTGGGACGACAGGTACATGATCATGTCAATTTAAATGGTAACTGTAGTCTACAGAGAGACCTGCTCACTTTATGAAGCCTTATGCGGTCTCCTGGCATGTGACTACTTGACGGGGCGCATATTATCAGCTTCTTCTAAGGTGACCTCATAACTTATGTTATACATGAGATAAAATCTGTGTTTCATTGCGCAAAGCCAGGTGTCTTGAATTAGTTTTGAAGAGAAGCAATTGTTGGGTTTGTCTAAGCAGTTTGTAACTGGAAGAGATGCTGTGAGAAAACAAATTGAGAACTATTGAAAGGTCACTGTCTATGTTATAGAAATATTTATTTACACCGGGGAATTTTCTAGATTGGCCCAGGAGGCTCTGGGGCATGATTCTATTCTCCATTACTGAAGGGTGTGTTAAAGAGCCAGTGAATACACCTATTAAGATAATTCAAAATGGTAATTTGTTGTCCAAATGAGAGCCTGGCTATATAGGAATTATTTATGCTAGGTTTTTAGTTTCTTTTTTTCCTTTTTAGATATTTTTTAGCACATTTTAATATTATCGACAAGTATATGTAGTACAGAAGTATTAATGTTCTACTAGTTGTACAAATAACAATTATAACAGTTTAAGCAATTTGCTTATTAGAAACATTTCCAAAACAATTGCAGCATTCCAGCTAAAGGTACACGCTAGCTTGGGTTTCCTGCACCCTGAACAAGAACTTTGAAGAAAGTGTATCAATAATTAAAAATCCACATCACACTAGACAGAACATGATGGAACCTTTAATCAAGTGAAACAGTTAGCATATTGTTGGGTTGCAACATTTTTCTCCTACATAAACGTGTCCTACTTATGAGGACACCATATAGGTTCCCCAAATGTGCAGGCTCACGGCATCATTAATTGCATACTTGGTTGGCTGGCAATGGTGAGTGCATGCGTATTGTCGTATGTTACCTCATTAGCAGTATCTTTGCCTTTGTCCTCTTTTGTCCCACATTTACGTCCCAGTGCTGGGACTTGTTTTGAAAGTACAGTAAACATAGCAGCCATGAAAAGGGCTTCCTAAATGCTCTGTGAATATAAATTACATCATGCTTGTTGTAAAATAATAACATTTTTATAGCCGCAGTATGTTTTTCAGTGCCTTACATTTAAACAGTGGGGACATAAAACAGCAAGTGATTTATTGACAGACAAAATGATGATGACCGGTGTAAGAAGTGAAGAAAGTCCGGCTCGAGTGAGCCTACTTTGATTTTAATGTCCAAGAAGCAGACATAGGCAAATCCCTCATATAAACTGCTCCACATGATGATTCCTAGGAAAACCTTCAGCCACAGAAATTCAGTCCATGCCCTCTTTCTATGCAAAAAAGACCTAATGATTCAGGGAAATAGAGGCTCTTTACCTCTGTGTTCTATACTTTACCAACTCTGAATACATGACAGACTATGGGGTTTTAAGATGTATTTACCAATACATAACTACACTAACAAAGGTTAACACTTACATTTCCAATTATTAAAGTGAATATATAAATATATAATAATAAAAACGCTATCATTAGAAAATAAAACCTGGCTCTTTAAAGTAAGCATTATTTTTTACTACACTTAATATAGAATATAATTTTTATTTTTTTTTAAACTTAATTTTATGTACCTTCTCCCCGCTTTTTATGCATGTGTATTGACCTCTTAAGGACCAAACTTTTGGAATAAAAGGGGATCACGACATGTCACACATGTCATGTGTCCTTAAGGGGTTAAAATATCTTTTTTGTGTCCATCATGAAATGTGTTGCTTAGAATTCAAAACATTTAGAATTTAATTCATGTTTCCACTTTTTCCAAAGTATCTAGGATTTAAAATATGAGTTGATTATTTTTCTTATTTCTCAATACCCTCAACAACCTAGATTGTAAATCATTTTGTGAGTAAAATTTGTAGATATGACATCGAACTTCTTTTGAAAAAAAGGAAACAGATGATAGGCTGCCTTCTTGAATACTATATGCTAAAAATAAGTTGTATATTTAATATTATATGCTAATTATAAATTGTATCAAGGTTAAATAAGTTAATCAAAATATATCCAGTTTGCAAAGTAATCTCAACAACCGTATGAGTATCAACACATAAAATAGGTTAAAAACACATTAAACATGGCAAGGTCAAGGAGTATGGCGCATCTACCACTCTTTCTTACAGTTAAATGAGCATGCAGCATATCATAGTGGTTGTTTTGACTAGAGTGTCTGGTCACCATCCCTTGGTTTATATCATACTATGAAGTGGGTCCCAGATTATCAGTATTCATTTTGTTGACCTTGCAAAGCAGAGATTGGCTGAGCGAATATCCAACCTGCATGGCCAGCTCAATGCTATCCAGGGTTGACAAAATTTGTGCTGACCACATAGAATTGTTCTGCATTATCAATGAATCCAAGGAGGAGGAGGTCTCTGGGAAGAGTCCTTGGTTTTATCAAATCCCTCCTAAACAGTTTGACATAAAATCTTTGGACAACAACGAGACACTACATGAAACAATTACACTACACCAAATTGCAGTAGTTGTATGATTACTGTGCCCCTTTAAAATTAAAAGCTTATATGTTGATGAATTCCATTAGCGATGGCATTCTGCTTCTTACACAGTATTGGACTCCAACAATGGCTGGAATCTATTGCATTCACTTTACATTTAGCGGTGGAATTGACCTATTCATTAAATTGTGTTCTATGAGCTAATTCTAATTATTTATTTTTATTAATTTATTTATTTTAGAAGATGCATACCATTACAGTTAAGATTAACAAAATGTAGCCTTATTTGAGCATAAAGTAGGACTAGCGTTAATTAACCATATACCAAAAATCATTATTAGCTTGTAAGTTTCAATAATTATCTCTGAATACAAAAATACAAACATTGACCTCTTCTGGCATTACAGGGTCCTAGTTGGAAAAAGCGAGTGTCACATCCATGCTTGGGAATCCAGCTCAACTCTCGACAAAATAGAATTCTGTATAATAAGACGCCTAGTGATGAGCAGGTATGTGACCCGTAATGTTGGAGAGATCAATGTGCATCTCAGCCCCACTCCCAAATTATTAAACTACAGACCAAACGATTTAGATGTCTACCTGTGTCCACACCTATAGGTATGTTATAACAGAAATAAAATTGTTGAAAGGAATAAGCAGAACTAATAAACCAGAAATGTTTTATGAAACCTTTACTTTTACAATATGCAACCATGATAATTTTTGTTTTTATGCCCCCAAAAGCGTCAGGTTTGGCTTTATATTCATAACTGGGAGATTTCTTGCCTTGCCTCAGGTTTTTTTTATCTCCCAAAACGCGGTGATCTATAACTCAGCCTCTCCACACCCAGTACTCCACCAAAATGGCAAATATCTGCCAATATTTTGGACCTGGGTATACTCCTTGTTTATTTTGAAAGATGAAGGAGTTCTCCTAGCAAGGGTAACATGAAAGTTTGCTATTTTTTCCAGTTCATTAAAATGCTATCGTTACCTGCCCTGAACCCAATTTGAACCTGCTCCCCATAACCATTTTTATAATGTATCCATATTTGTTCACAGTTATCGAAATATAATATGTCATTTTGGAAAAGTCCTTGTAGTTTTTTTCATAGCGATTATGTGTTTTGAATGTTTTCAGTGCAAATTTGGGAGTTACATTTGACATTTTAGAGAGGATTAAATAATAGATGTACTTATTTTAATAGCAGTATTAGCAATTATTTATTTAAAAGGACACTCCAAGCACCAAAACAGTGTTAACTTAAAGAGTTACCCCTTGTCCGGGTCTGGGTCAGTTTTTTTTAACTTATAATGCCCTACTAAAAATAAAGGATTAAATTTGGATAAGCTCCCAGTGCTGCCTTACTCACCATAACAGAAGCATTTGTTTCTACTTTTTGCCCTGAGTTCCGGGCTGCCAGGGATGTAACGTGTGCTGGGGTTGTAACTAGCCCTGGCACACAAGTGCAAATATCTCAGTGTGTGCAGCATCTCAAGCATAAGTATTCATGGTGGTTAGAGTTCTTATCTCCTGTAGTAATTAAACTTTAATCACACACAGGAGGCTATTGCAGGCTATTAACAGAGCAGGGTATAAATAATTCTAAATGATGCACACTGTGTTTTAGACTTTGTTTTTCAGTAATAGGGAGCCTGTGTAAGTAGCATGTACAAAGCAACTGCATAGGGCTGCATATACAAAGCAACTTAACTCCTAAATAGCAGGGAAGTAAGCAGTGGGACTGCAGGGGCATGACCTATTCACCAAAACTAGAGTGTTTAGTTTGGTGTTTAGAGTGTCCTATTACTACTAGGTTGTTTAACTTCTCGTTATGCTACCTTCACAACTATCGTACGTGATCATCCATTGTTCAATACCTTTTTAATCATCAACTGACCTCTTCACCACTGATTTGTCTTCTTGATCTCTTTCCTTCTAATCTTTGTATTTGTTTATATAGTACACATTTTCCTCAACAGTGTACCACCAGCCTAACTTTTTCTAGTGTTTATTGTTCATTTTGACAAATCTTTATCTTTTTATGTTAAGCTAACTGAATTAGGGAACTTTATAAGCAATATAACAAAATTCAACAGATAAGCGAGATGTTACCAGCATGGAATACTATTTTGTTTTATTTGAGATACAGAGAAATAATCATAGTCAATCAAAGCACTAACACATTGTGTGCAATATGTGTCCGGATGGTTATCCTTTCATTAAAGGGCCACTATAGGGTCAGGAACACAAACATGTATTCCTGACTGTAAAGTGTTAAAACTACCATCTAGGCCCTGTGGCCCCCACTTGCCTCCCTAAATATAGTAAAATCTTAATTGTATTCAACTCTGAAGCTGCTGCCCTGCCTGTGAACTGCCTCTGTCTGCTAACATCATCAGAAGTGGTGGTCTGAGCCAATCACAAGGCTTCCCCATAGGATTGGCTAAGACTGTCAAGGAGGCAGATCGGGTGCAGAGCCAGCACAAGTCAAACACAGCCCTGGCCAATCAGCATCTCCTCATGAGAAAAGTTCAGTGTCTGCATGCAGAGGGTGGAGACACTGAATGGCAGTGCTGCTTACTCTACAGCACTGCCCAAGGAAGCAGCTCTAGCAGCCATCTGAGGATTGGCCAGTGGAGTTATCACTAGGCTGTAATGTAAACACTGCATTTTCTCTGAAAAGACAGTACTTACAGCAAAAACCCTGAAGGTACTCACCATAACAAATGCAATAAGCTTTAGTTGTTCTGGTGACTATAGTGTCCCTTTAATCTTTGGTATTTTTTGATAATTTCTCCTATCTCCCAACCTGCAGCATGCTACAGAAATACTACTATATACGATTTTATGATTTATGTTTTTGGGAGTTGTATGTCAGTTAGTAGCTCCAATAGATAAACTGACTATTACACTGCAATGCCTGAAAATGTTGCTGTTCCAATAAAACACTGCTCATAGGATAAGCTCTTATGGAAACATATGTGATCGGCTGCATAGATAACGCGCAAAAGAGGGACTTCAGATACTGGATATTGTTTCAACATTTTTTCATGTATTTGAAAGCCTAAAGAAATTAATTAAAAGTCATGTGGCAGCCTGGAGTGTCCTTTTAAAGGAAGATTTAAAAAAAATAAAAAAAAATACTTAAGATACTTTAAGACAAAGTTGATTCATTTTACCCAAAATAACGCTGGGCACCAAAGATTTGAACTACCGGTAGATTACTACCGGTTATAATTGTTTAGTCTATTCGCTCTGTGAACATTAATATTGCCTTTATATAAAGTACAAACGATAGGATAAATCATTTTGAAAAATATACCTTTCAGGTCTCCATAGTTTCAACCTCAAATTCTAAAATGTTTTTGTGTTTGTATACCTGTCTAATTGTTCGAGTGTGTGTTTATTGCATGGGGGGTTCTGGAAATATCATAATAATTTTTACATTTGTTGCTCTAGTATCCAGGGAACCCTCAGTTGCACTATATTCCCCAATACACATTACAGATTTATGTATTTGTTATGATATTTTAAATTACCGCTAAGGCTAGATATTCTTTAATCTTAGAGAAGCCCATATATGTGTCCTGCACTGAGATTAGGGATCCTGCATGTAGAGGTTTATCGTATGATGTGACATCACCCAGTGGTCAGTAGGTTTTAAGAATATATTCTGGCTGTTGTATTAACAGGCAAATCAGTCTACATTTAGGATGTTTTTTTTTAAATATAATTTGTAGCCCACAAAATGGTTTTCTTACAAACATCACCATTCTGTGCTTTTTATTTTCACAGTTTGAGATTGAGGAAGAAGATGAAATGTTGTCCACTGTTCTGCCTGATTCCAGGGAGGAGAATGACCTACCCGAAGAATTTCCCCGAATCGAGGAGTTTGGGACCTTAAGCTCCATAACCCGAATACCATACAAAGATTCTCATCTGTTGGTGACATTGGAGAAGCAAAAACTGGAGTTAGAACGGCAACGCCTAAACATTGAAGTGGAGAGGCTTCAGGTAGAAAAAGAGAGACTGCAAATAGAGAGAGAGAGGCTCCGGCACTTGGACATGGAGCACGAGCGACTGCAGCTTGAGAAGGAGAGGTTGCAGATCGAACGAGAAAAATTGAGACTGCAGGTTATGCATGCTGAAAAGCCAAATCTAGAGAATGATTTTGCCCAGGCAGAAAAGACTGTTTTGCAACCACTGGACATAGAAGCTGAAAAATTAAAACTTGAAAGGGAGCATTTGCAGTTAGAAAAAGAGAGGCTGCAGCTATTAAAATTTGAATCGGAGAAGCTCCACATAGAAAAGGAGCGTCTGCAAGTTGAAAAAGAGAGGCTTAGGATTCAAAGAGAGGGGCATCTGCAGTAAAAGTAGCCCTTTAGTTAAATTAGTTTCATAGTACAGCCGTTTTGACATTGTCTTTGTTGCTTTGTCTGTCTAGATTTCTGCTTCTGTAGACCAGCAGGGCCTTAGGCTGGGATGTTGTACTCCTGCTCTTGACCTCAGTGTCAGTGTGCTGCAGAAAGTCAATGTGCCTGCATAAATGAAAGTTTGTGAGACTGTTAGTGAAATTAGACTGTTTTTGCACCTGCAGGTATTGTGCTACAAGACCAAGATAGTCACCTGTTTAAAGAGGGACAAATAGCTACAAATATTCTAGAAAGCTATGTTACCACGTCTCCTCCAATACTCCTCTATTTTATCAACTGAATTGTGAAATACATGCCTCATTTATTTATTTTTGGTCTTTAATTCAAATAATTGACTGAGGGATGAATAGCCACTGTGTTATAAGCACCGCTTTTTTTTTTTTTCTTTGCTATAGTGAAAATGTCACCTATTTAATAAAGCTATTTAGGTGCGTCCGGCAAGCCAGCGTTCGTTCTAAAACAGCCTTGTTGGATACAATATCATTTGACTTACCTACCAAGAGTATTAGATCAGGGTGGACAGTCTAGATTTGGTACCCCTTTTAAGTCTCTAAAAAGTGCCATGTTACCATAGTATTAAGCACAATCAGGGCTGCTGGATGGCCATTACAGAGTATTTCTTCCAAAGCAAGAAAGCCTCCACAGTGCTTTGCATGTTTGCGGTCCTGCTTGGTTGATTAGCAAGCTTGCGTCCCGATCTCGTGCATCAGCACCCCCCCATTTTGGACACTCCTGTTGGCACACATCACCAGGGATGCCATATATTCCATTCTTTCAACCATGCCCCCTCTTTTACTTTTATATTTCTAATTGTTAAGAGGTATACAAAATAAAAAGCCTGCCAGTGTTGTTAATGTTCCCTCTGTGTTCTTTGGAATGCTTTAAAAAAAATAGTTTCATAACTATTTCAGTGCTTATCCGTTAAGCAAGAATGCTTAGAGGGAACTGTGGTGATAGCTTTAATTAAATGCCTCTCGTCACTTTAATAATAAAGGGGCACTCTAAGTACCATAACCACTGCAGCTTGTTCAAGTGGTTTGTAGGATGCTGTGGAGGGTGTTCCTCAGTTTTGTGTCGAACCGGTGTTTAGAGTGCTTCAATAATCTGTGAGAAAAACACCATATTTTTTTCTTTTGTTTTGTGCTTTATTAAAGCATCTTCATTTTACATTCATAGTAGCAAAATTTGATATTGTAGTATTTTCAAGTTAAACATTTTAACTAAAATTTTAAGAGCTTGCAGGTTTTGGTAGAAATATCACTTGATCCATCTTGCTAGCAAAATGTCCTGCAAATATGTTGATCACATGGAAAAAAAAAGTTAATTTTGTAACTGCCATCATGAATGAAAATACATCTAAGATATAGCATGGAGTTGCACCCACTAATCAATATCTCAAATAAGTTTTATCTCAATTGTGTTGTTATGACAAGCATTTTCCATCAACAAGAAGAGTCCAGATTCCAACGAATTTCAACCAGTCTTCATGAACTAGTATCCCCAAATAAAGGTCTTTACTTTCCTGCCATAATGTGACTTCTCTGAAGCAGCATGTGAATGCGTTTTACTGAAATAATACACACTACAGATACATGTGGCTATTGTCATTTGTCTATATTAGCCTGCAGTCTGCTTCTGGAACATATACAGCTGTTGTGTTCACAGCTATAGTCTAGCAGTAGTGTCCTGTGTTGACCCCCTTCTTATTGTCTTAGTCTTACCTTGGTAGCTCCTTCCATTTACTAGATTACTTTTAAATGAAGATTTGGACTGGATCTTGTCTGTTTCTTAGTTCCTAAGGAGCCAGTGCAGACAGTTTAAAAATAGCTTCCAAGCCCTAACCTCCTCTGGAGATGTAGATGCACGTTTTTGTGATTATGGAGGTATTCCTTTACTCCAATATCTCTCAACATTGGTAGATATACAAGCAGGATGGCGAGACAGTAGGTGGTGGATACCATGCATGCAACTGATGACGTGATTTAGGCAGGGCCACTTGAAAATGCAGTGTGTTTCTTGTGTTAGAATACATGCCAAGCTTACAATTATTGTAGCACAGTGATAGTATATTTAAGGACGCATTTAAACTGCACCTATCTGGAACAGAGCTCTGGTGTCCTAAGAAGAGGGACACACAGGAACAAATTCCAGATGGCTGGACAGGAGCCAAAAATTGGGGATATGTTACTCTTGTATCATTTGGAGCAAGCTCTACTTCATTTAGAATGAAGTTGATTGCTTATCAGGGTAGGCTTCCCTACTTTTTAGGACCAAACATTGTTGAAGTTAGTCTGTCCTCAAATCATTAATGCAACATACCAGTATCCCAGTATCAGTGTTTATACCAAGACCACGCTCATTTCTCTTTACCCTAGACAGAAGGCAGAGTGTCAGGGAATGAGATATTGCCTGAGTAGAGAAAATGTTCTCACAATAACAAGGGTCACTTAAATGTATGTGGCTAGCTATAGGATAGCGTAAGACCATCTATGTGCATTTGGTTACTGAAATATTTTCATATTTTAGCACTGGTGCCGACATATCTCTGTTGGAAGGTAAATTCATTGATGTCTTATCTCAAAATCTTTCTATTTGCTTCCAACGCTGCTATCACTTTATTGTTCATAGGTCTGCCTTCTTAATATTTGAGTGGGCTCTAAGATGGCATCACACATATTACATATTGACAAATGACAAAACAATGACTGAATCACATTGATTTTTTTTTTTTTTACTTGTAAAACTGTGTTTTATGTGGAACACGGTGCAACTAACGTGTGTGACACTTTTTAAAATGATAGCAAAAATAAAAGTGAAATATGGCTAATAGTTAATAGAGAGAGAAAGAAAAGCTGTGCCTGTCCAAAGACCTTAGAGGTAAAATGAAAGTAGATGCTAGATTAGTCCATTTCAAACAATATAGTAAAATATATTAATATGGTAATTTAGTTTCTTGTAGAAAATACTTAAAAAAAATTACATTAACTTAGAAATATTGAATGTGTATATTTTTTTTAAACTACACTTTTTTTACACACAACTTTATTTTTCATTTGTCTGTAAGAATCCATTTGTTTTAGAACATTTTAAAATCTGTTTTCGCAACAACTGTAAGAACAACTAAAAAACTAGATTTAAAATTTCCTCCGTGATATGTTTAACCAGACAAAACAAACTTTAAGAAGTGCATTATTTGTTGGTAAATTTGATATTTTAGCCAAAACATGCCATGACGTATGTGTATTTTTACTTAAGTATTAACACAGAAACCGTTAACGGTGCAGTATTCCACGTGGTAAATACCGTATTTATCGGCGTATAACACGCACCGGCGTATAACACGCACCTCATTTTTAGAAAGAAATTCCAGGAAATTTCCCCCCCTCCCATAGTATTCCCCCCCCTCATCCCATAGTATTCCCCCCTCATCCCATAGTGTTCCCCCCTCATCCCATAGTGTCCCCCCCTTTCCATAGTATTCCCCCCCTCCCATAGTATTCTCCCCCCCTCCCCTCCCATAGTAATCTCCCCCTCCCCTGCCATAGTATTCTCCCCCCCTCCCCTCCCATAGTATTCTCCCCCCCTCCCCTCCCATAGTATTCTCCCCCCTCCTCTCCCATAGTATTCTCCCCCTCCCCTCCCATAGTATTCTCCCCCCCTCCCCTCCCATAGTATTCTCCCCCCCTCTCCTCCCATAGTATTCTCCCCCCTCCCATAGTATTCTCCCCCCTCCCCTCCCATAGTATTCTCCCGCCCTCCCCTCCCATAGTATTCTCCCCCCTCCCATAGTATTTTCCCCCTCCCCTCCCATAGTATTCTCCCCCTCCCCTCCCATAGTATTCTCCCCCTCCCCTCCCATAGTATTCTCCCCCTCCCCTCCCATTCTCCCCTCCCCTCCCCTAGTATTCTCCCCCCCTCCCATAGTGTACTTCCCCCCCTCCCCTCCCATAGTGTACTCCCCCCCCCCTCCCCTCCCCTCCCCTCCCCTCCCATAGTGTACTTCCCCTCCCCTCCCCTCCCCTCCCCTCCCATAGTGTACTTCCCCTCCCCTCCCCTCCCCTCCCATAGTGTACTTCCCCTCCCATAATTACTTACCTGTCCTGAAGCGTGGGCCGGCTTCACAGCTTGCACCGCGGTACAGGAACTTTAATTTCATGTTCCGGTTTCCGGCGGGACTGAAAGGAAGTGTGCACACTATTGTGCACACTTCCTTTCAGTCCCGCCGGAAACCGGAACATGAAATTAAAGTTCCTGTACCGCGGTGCAAGCTGTGAAGCCGGCCCACGCTTCAGGACAGGTAAGTAATTATGGGATATCGGCGTATAACACGCACCCACGATTTCCCCCCTATTTTCAGGGGAAAAAAGTGCGTGTTATACGCCGATAAATACGGTATATACTTAGTTTACCGGAGAATGGAAATTTAAAGTAAAATCGTGATTTTGTAATTACAATTAGACCTTTCCAAGCTGTGAATTTTATTCTCATGTGTAGAATTGCATAATTACATGCCGGGAAATAGATAACAAAAAAATAACAAAAAAAAAAGAAAAGGGGAAAAAAAAAAAAACAACTAATATGGAGTCATCTATAGTTGTTGTGTGCACCTTTTCATTCAGAAATAAAGACACCATATGTAAACATATGACATTACTGTACGTGAATTTCAAGATAATTTGACCAGTGACAGTGTGATTATAATATTTGTACAATATCTGTATAAATATATATGCCAGTGCAATTTTCATTGCTTAAGCTTGCTTTTGTGTGTTGTTTTTTTCTGTTTTTTTTTTTCTTTAGATTGAGAACAGTTCTTCATACTAAACCATGTTTATTTTGAATAAAGTGATTTGCATATCAATGCTGTTGGTATGAATGTGAAAAAAAAGGATCTTTTCTGTATGATTATTTTGTTTAGTCACCTGTTCATGTTCTTAATGTTTGAGGTATACTAATGTCTAGAGCAACTAACTAAAAACTATCATCATCAGTGTATTACTAGACCTTGTAAATAGAAATAAAATGTCATGTTCAGAAAGACCACGCTTTAAAGTCTTTTTAAATGTGTTAATGTGTCATAAGTATTCATTATTTATTAGTAAAAGATGCGCAATAACGCTTGTTTTTTCTTTGCTTTTTTTTTTTCTTTTTTTTGTATTGTAAATGTCTGTTCCCTAGCAGACATTTATGGCAGCATACAAAAAAAAGACAATACAAAGCATACAAAAAAAGACAATCTGATCACAGACAATAAGCCTCATTGAAAACTATGGAAACCACAACATAATTTAATGGTCAGCAGGTAATGCAAGGTTTCATAGATTTATATATATGTTTCTTTGGCATTACTGCTAAACCAACAAAAGGCAGGTCTACGTCATCTTTATAAAACAGAGAAAGAGAGTAAGCGCTAAATAACAAAAAGGCAGCAACCCTATAAGGGAATCCCTCAAAAACCCTTAGGAAATAAAACAAAGGAAATAACAAAAAATTAGTCCAAATAAAAAAGAAAGTCTTATCTAGAAGATGCTCCTATGGAGAATGAAAAATCTGTAGATGCTCGGTCAGGGGAAAGTTCCTCGCTGTTCTCCTTCTTGGGAATTGACTCGTATGTGAAAAGATAAAGCAGATACAAAACAGGATAGTGCAATACGTCTGGTAGTAAAATGGATACAAAATTAAAAGCTGGTATAAAACTCACATTTATAAGAGCTATAACTCGCTCTAGTTTCGAAGGCGTACAGCAGTACAATCCCCGCTTATGGGATATAGGGAAAATTTCCTCCGTCAGTGATGTATTCCACGCTCAAAGATAAAAGAGAAACAACCAATAGTGCTCACTGGGTAAAATAGTGATTAAAAATATGTTTAAAATGGTACTCACAAGAGAGGAGCAGACCGACTGCTCCTTGAAGATAGCGCTGGTGGTATTATCCCCACCTCGGATTACTTGGAGTCCAGGGTAATAAAAAATGCCAGGTAACAAAATAATATACAGTGTAAAAAAGCTAAATGGCACTAAATAAAAAGTGTCCAAATAATCTTTAATATATTTAAAATACACAGTAAAATTCCACAAACGCATTTCGCCAATACGGCTTTATCAATATGGATTAATACGTCATCTTTATACCTGCAACAACGCTGATATTCACTGGACATACACAAGACTTGCTACATTTATCTTCGCAGTTCTACAGTGGAGACCCGTAAGAACTCAAATATATATTATGAATTATATACGAGCAGGGTCGTATTTATAAACATTCAGAGTAGGCATGTGCCTACAAGACCTCTTCTATAAATCAATTTCTATTTATTAACTGTGATAATCCTGTACCTGTCAATGTGCAGGGGATGCTGGTGGAGATATCTTTCTCTCCTCATGTCAAGTGAAGTGCTCCACAGAGACGCATCATGCAGCAGCCGGAAGATTATCTTTCTCTCTTCTTCCTGGGGGCCTCTGCAGGGGCGCCATGAGAATGAGCTGAGCCTCTGTTCGGTGGCCAGCCAGGGAGGTACATTGCAACTAGGCAGCCAACCTCCTCACTTGCTAGCTGGAAGTGTCTCACCAGGCACAGGTCCCTATGGAGAATCCATAGGACCTGAGCTAAATAGAGGGGCTGCATTCAGCAATACCAGTCTTTTCAGGTAGGTGCTTGCTGTAGGTCTTTCTGTGCACCATTCAGGAGCCCATATGTATTTGTGTGCTGCTGTTTGTTGAGTGTGTGTGACTGTAAGTGCAGGAAGTGCGATCGTCTGGCCCTTGCACACATCTGTGCAGATCTGGATTGGAATGCCACACTGCCACTTATAACATCTGTGATAAATCTTATTTACTATGTTTACTATGGGGGGGAGATACTTATATCCACGGACACCTGAGTTGTAAATCCAGCCCTGTATCGGAGCTAGTTGAATGTTTTGCTCTCTCTTCTCCCCCACCTAAGTTGGGGCAGGCCTCACATCTGAAATAAAATGATCAGCACAATGCCCCAACCTAGAAATTAAGCAAATATTTACCCAGGATGTAAAGGTTTATTATATTAAACAGGTGCTGCCTTTATTTCATTTCTTTCATTCTCTGGTAAATATGGATACAAGGTTAATTAATATAAGTCGGGGCATGCCTCTAATAAGTGTTAATGAGAGAGAGGGGTCATACATTTCCTTAAAAAAAAATATTGCTATGTATATATAAAACAATATATTTTTACATATCCCATATCAAACATGATTCCATATTACACCACTCTGCAAACATTACTGGGCTTTCTCATTTGTGCCTTTGTTGAGTTGGTTTCCTGGACTGCACAATGATTGGATAGGAATTAACTCTGTCTATAAAAGGACCCAGACAATGGCATGAGAACTATAAGGCCTCTGAGTTTAGATCTTCTCAGTAAATACGGTAGTTTCAAACTGCAGCTATTAACAACAACCAGTAGATTGTAGCACCTACAAATTACCACCAGGTTTAGGACCTTGTTGTTAAATTTTTGTACACACTCAAAACAAAAACAAAGTTCCCATGTCACCACCTAAAAAAAGACAGCACCAGTATCGTCCAGGGGTTTAAACCATATGAATCAAACAAATAAAAAAAAAAAAGTGAAAGAGAATATCTTTCACCAAATCAACTCATTAAAGTGGTCTGGGTACATGTGTCCCTATTGCACTTAGTGCTGTAATGTAAAACATAGCAGTTGCAGAGAAACTGCAATGTTTACATTGCAGGACTAAGACTGCCTCCAGTGACTGTCTATCTATCTGTAAAAATAGCTGCGGGCACAGATATGAGAAGAATTTGGTTACTAAAAAAATAGCAACATTGTAAACAAGCCCTCAGTAGCACACAATGACACTGATACACTGACCAGCCACAACATTAAAATAACCCCAATATGGGGGGCATGGCCAACCAACAGACAAGATGGATACTTGAATCAGAGTTCCGGCATTTGAACCCCGCACAACATATTATGGCGAAATTATAACAGCACCTCACCTCGGCGACCAACATGTCCCAGGACAAACACAAAAAAGCCCACAACAAGGCAGAAACACTGAATTTCTTCAGTCACAAAGCCGTCCAAACTTCACAGACTTCGCAGGCAGACCCTCAAGAATGGCGACTCAGCCTCAAACAGCAGCATGCATCTCGAACCTGATGGCCCTATTATAGGGGAAGGGATCACCAGACAATTCATAATGGACTATCTGAAGTCCCTTTCATACACACTGATGGTAAATTGAACCACAAGTGTAGAAGCACTCCAAAAGGAAATGCGTGACTTGGGGGATGCGAACTTCACATATGGAAAGCAAAAAGGGAGATTTTGCCACAGCTCATAATGATATGGCAAACCATGTACAAAAACTTGAAGACCCCATGAACACCATGGAGTCCAAGCTCATGGATGCTGAAGATCGATCAAGGAGGTATACCTGAAGCGGTGGACTCCTCATCTCTGCACACATATGTAAACGGCTATTTCCAATCCCTGGCACCAGACATACCAGCAGATATGCTATTGCTGGATAGAATTCATAGGGTCCCAAAACCCAGACATCTCCCTGTCTCCATTCCCAGGGATGTGATCCTAAGAGAACACTATTTCCACATAATGGAAATCATACTGTGTAACAGCTGATTATCAAAAGACCTTCCACAAGAATACCAACCTATTCACGTGTATGCGGATCTCTCAGCTGCAAAAGTCCGATGACGCAAATCCTTCTAACCTGTCATGGATATCCTGAAAACAAACCAAATCAGGTACCAGTGGGGATACCCTATGAAGCTACTAGTCCACAGAAACTGCAAGTTTCTGCAAGATGGCCTCCTCACGCTCAAATCCTGGGAACTACGAGATTCTGATGCAGCGGGGACCACTAACGGAATTCGGCAAGTGTCCACTGAATGGAAGATTGCCTAAATTGCTCCTCCCACAGAACTTTTGCCAAGACCAACAAGACTCACTGCAACTTTGGACATATGAAGCCACTACAAGAATCTACCCTCGAAACCAGATAAGATATCATCTTAATGTTTTCATTCCTTTACAAACCACTTTGTTTGTCCTCAATTTTACAAGCATAGTATTAATATAACTAACTTACCGACCCTCAGCCTATTTATAAAGTGGTAGCAATGTTTAGAAATAGATAATCGCTGTATCCTTTGGTCATTGCATTTACATGCGCTGGTCTGAAGAGATGCAAAAGACCATAAGGATCAACGTTCTGCTTTATTATCCTGTTCCTGTTTTTTTTTTTTTTTACAAACACCCCCCCCAAAAAACCTTTATCTCTTTAGCTAATTCGCCTTACAGAAGCGAAACCACTAACCATTTAGTGGGGCCTCACCTGGCAACTCAATGAAGGACCTGTCTCAGTCCTCCACTTGCCCCCATGGTATACACTTGCTATACCATTGTAGCGGGACCGCCGCTAAACTGTAAATTGACCAGGTTGTTCTGTGATATGTGTTACTGTCTTAACAACCCTTTCGTGTATTTTCCCTATCTTAGTCATGTATTGCCTTCTATGTGTTCGTCTGAGCTGCTTGCTTCCCGTTCGGGAGTGCCGAGAAGAACAGAATCCATTCACCTCCCGAATGGGGACCACCACAAAATCCCAATTAGAATGTTGTCTTAGAACGTTCGCACCTCGTAACGAGGTGTCAAAACCACAAATCTTAAGGGAAGCCTCAGCACGTGCCTACCCTGGGTGGCGGCTGGTTCATTAGACTAACGCCATCCAGAGGGAGCATTTGTGCATTGCTTCCTTCCTCGTTAAGTTCCCAAGTGAAGACCTCCCCTGTGCCCCTTGAAATCTGCGCACCAATCAATTAGAACGTTGGCAACTCGCAACATAAGTGTGAAACCGCAAGGGAAGTAATTAATTAGTGCTTCCTGGGTGGCCACCGTTCCTATAGACGAGCGGAGGTCAGGGGGAGCATTCGTGTCCCGAAAAGAGATGTTTCCCTTGCATGGTTTCATCCAGGGACCCCGCGAGCGGAGGCTGTTCATGGTGGTTACTATTCTGGTGGTCCCTGAGATTGGTGGGGACACTCTTTGGGGACAATGACGGTTTGGCGGGCTTTCTGTAACTGGGAGTCCAGGAGGCGGGAAGCTTTCCCACGCTGGGGCTCCCAGGTACAGGGCTCATGGGATGAAGAGGTAGGAAACCCTAAGGAGTTGTAGCGGGAACAGGGGACAAAGGGACTGGAGTTCCGTTTCCATCAGGAGACCCCTGGGAGGGGAAGGACCCTGGGAGGGGACACTGAGTGGCGGGAACAGAGGAAAAAATTACTGGGGTTTCGGATCTGTTATACGACGGGGGGAGGATCCTGGGAGGGGACATTGTCTTTGTGTGTGATCCACCCCTTGCATGGGGAAAAGTATAAAGCCAAATGTGGCCAATAAAGTTGTTGTTGTACCCCTGGAACTGTGTGTCGTCCAGTTACTGGGGGGGGGGGGGGTTATGGGTCTCTTCATTCATTAATAGTGGAGGTAACCAGCCGGGTAACCCAGGGTCTGCTACAACCATGCCCACTGTGTGGGAACAATTGTATGTACTTTGTTTGCAATGTTATTTTTCTGTTTATGTACTTGTTCATGTATGTTATGGTTCCCCCATACCTGTACAGCACCGGGTACACCCAGGGCCGGACTGGGGATACAAAGCAGCCCTGGAAAAAAATCTATGCCTGCCCCATAAATCATTGTGCTATGTAGGGTGTTATATAGGCAATTGAAATAGTTGGCTGCACTCTTGGATTTCCTTAAAACGTAAATGATCATGATGAAAGTCCACAAGAGGGACTGAAACGTTGATCTTCTCTTAAATATTTCAATAAAAGTTACGTTTTAAGGAAATCTGAGAGTGCTGAGAGTGCAGCCAACTATTTCAATTGCCTGGATACTGGAGCCCTGGTGATGCACCCGGTCACACAACTTTCAAGCCTGAGTGCAAGGTACAACAGCTTTATATATATATTATTGATACATTTCTTCTTCTTCTAATTCAAAATATTAGTTCTTTCAGGGTAATTAAATTATACAGTAAAGCATACTCACACACAGACACAGACAATCTTACTGATGCACACAAATGGGCTCATTGATAGACAATCTCAATGACACACACAGACAAGGTTACTGGCACACACACAAATTTAGTACATACAAATTCTAATACACACACAAGCTTACTACAGACAAGCTCACTGTCACACACACACACGCACACTCACTACAGACAAGCTCACTGATGCGCACACACTCTCCCTACGGACAAGCCAATTAACACACACATGCTCCCTACAGAAGAGCTCACTAACACATAGATTCACTACAGACAAGCTCACTGACACACACATGCTCACTACAGACAAGCTCACTGACACACATATGGTCACTACAGACAAGCTCATGATCACACACATGGTTACTACAGACAAGCTCACTGTACACACATGCTCACCACAGACAGGCTCTGACACACCCCTGCTCTTTAGAGACAAGCTCACTAACATGCACACACACATATAATCCCTACAGACAAGCTCACTGACACACATACAAGCTCACTCACTAGCAGGCACACACACACACAAACTCACTAGCAGGCGCACACACACAGAGGGTCCCTCACTAGCAGATGTGCGCGCGCACACACACACACACACACACACACACAGAAGCTCGCTCGCTCACTCACTAGCAGATGCACACACACACAGAGGCAGACAGTAACTGACACTGTAACTGACACTGAGGCAAACATCCACACATACAGAGACAGGCAGACAGCCACACACACACACACGCAGACAGTCAAACACACAGACAGACAGCCACATACACAGGCAGACGGCCACACACTCACACACACAGGCAGACAGTCACACACACACACACACACACACACACACAGAGGCAGCCACACACACACAGTCACACACAGGCAGACAGTAACACGCACAGGCAGTCACACACACACACAGGCAGACAGCCACACACACAAAGTCACGCACAGGCAGACAGTCACACACAGGCAGTCACACACACACAGTCACACAGTCACACACACACACAGTCGCACACACAGGCAGACAGTTACACATGCACAGTCACACACACAGGCAGACAGTCACACACACAAGCAGACAGTCACACACAGACAGTCACATGCACACACACAGGCAATATCACATTATGCAAAAAAAGAAGAGACAGAAAAAAATATTGTGTAATATTGCAAATCAGTATGTCCAATATAAATAATATTCTAATAACACTCACAGGCATTGAGCAGGTAAGAGACTACTCAGGCTATCTGTGCTTCATCTCATTCCTTACAGCTCCAAAGATGTAGCCTACTTCACAAACTGATGGGCCACTGGAACATCAGCATAACAACTTTATTTTCAGTAGAAACTCTTTTCAAAAACAACAGGTAACAGCGCCCTTTGGTTTTGCCATCCACTGGTACTACTGGCTTTCCGAGGTGATGTGCTCTTTTCAAGGGGTGGGACTTGTGACATCATGCATTAAAGATATAGTTACATAATGAGGTAACTATGTATAGCTTGATGATGTGTTTCGCCACTCTTGAGTTCTTCAGATCACGCCTTTCACCTTCTGTCCATCATATTTAAACATGCCCAGTGAGCATATCCTGGACGCTTAGTCCAAGAACAAAGTCTCTTATTTAGTCAACTGTAAAAGCTACTTAGAACACATATTTGCAGTGTATACCTCCAACCACTTCCTTAATCACAAGTCAAAAAAATCAGTCTTTTGATTGGTTAGATTACTGAGAAGTGGATTACAGTAGTCAAGGCGAGACAGGACAGCGGCATGGAGAAGCACCTTAGTCGTATCAGGTGTTAAATAGGGGTGGATGCACACTATGTTTTTGAGATGGAAGCGGCAGGATTTGGCAACTGATTGAACATCAAGGTTGAAGGAGAGGTTGGAGTCAAATAGAACACCTAGGCAGTAAGCCTGTGAGGTAGTGCTGATGGCAGCCCCATTGACTTGGAGGAAAATTGACAAGGGAGTAGCAACACTTGAAGGAGAGAAGACCAGAAGTTCTGTTTTGGACAGGTTAAGTTTAAGGAAATGAGCAGCCATCTACTTGGAAATAGCAGAAGGACAGTCAGAGACACAAGTCAAGAGGACAGATACATTTGTGTGTCATCCACATAAAAATGATACTGAAAGCCGAAAGAGCTGATGAGTTTTATAAAGGGAGGCAGCATAGATTGAGAACAATAGGGGACCAAGGAGAGACCCTTGAGAAACACCAACAGAGAGGGAATGGGGAGAAGATGCAGGGCCAGAGAAAGAATCACTGAAAGAGTGCTGGAAGAGGTAAGAAGAGCACCAAAAGAGAGTAGTATCTTGTAGACCAAGATTATTATTATTAGATCTGAAAGAAGTTTTTGATAAGGGAAAAGCCGAGTCATTACTGCCACATAGGCAATATGATTGTGCCATTGACCAAATACCAGGTACTATGCCTCCTAGAGGTACTGTATTTTTCCATCTCTGCTATAGAAAAGTTTATGTTAGAGGAATATATAAAGGAGAACTTAAAAAAGGCTTTCTGGCTTTCTTAGAAGGTCTTCTTCACCAGCTAGGGCAGGATTTTTCTTTGTGTCAAAAAAGAAGGTGATCTCAGACCTTGCATAGATTATTGAGGATTAAACTGGATTACTGTACGGAATGCTTATCCTATACCCTTGATAACTGAGCTATTTCACAGACTAAAGGTGTTCACCAAATTAGATTTGAGGGCATATAATCTGATCAGAATTCTTAAAGGAGACAATTGGAAGACAGCCTTCAACACCCGATACAGACATTACAGGTATACGATGATGTCATTTGGGCTATGTAACACTCTAGCTGTCTTCTAATAAATAATATGTTATGAGACGTTCAACAAGAGTGTGTTATTGTATATCTTGAAGATATCTTGATATATACCTAAGACAAGAAGACACATCAGAAACATGTTTTAAAAGTACTGACCAGACAATTACAAGACGACTTATATTGTAAGTAAGTGAAATGTATTTTTGATCATTCACAATTCAGTTTCCTTGGCTACATTATATTAGGAAATGGCTTCAGTATGAATCCTACTAAACTAGAATTCATACTCAAATGGCCCTTACCCAATGGACTTAAGACATTACAAAGATTTCAAGGGTTTTCCAACTATTATAGACGGTTTATCAATGGTTTATCAATATGACTAAAAAGGGTGTCAATTCCCCAAAAATGGACACCTGATGCTTTAACTACTTTTGAGACCATATATACTTAATTTGCCTCAGCCCCCTGTCACAGTTCTCACCGTGACATCCAGACGTGGTCACCCCAGAAGGGCCCAACAGGGGATTTGAACTCTGGCCTTAGTCTTGCTGTCTCTGGTTCACGTTTTTGGTTCCTGTTTCTGAGTATCCAGATCATGTGTTCTCCAGTTTGTTCCCGGCTCCTGACCTTGGCTCTTCTTATCGTTTTCTCTGACCTCTGGTATCCCCTCACTTAGGCTTTCCACAACTACTCTTCTGTTTGTCCTTGCCTGTACTGCGACTTGGAGTTATATCCCTGCACAGCCCCTGTGCACAGACTCACAGGCCTGGTCACCTTGGTCTGTGTTTATTTGAAAGGGTGAGCGTATATCTCTGCATACCAGACTTCACACCAGATAAGAACCCTGACATCCCCATATTGATACATCCTGACCCCAACCTACTTTCTCTACTAGAGGTAGATGCTTCTGAGACAGAATATGAGCAATACTGTCTCAAAACAAAAGTCCAGTTCAATCCTTGCATCCATGTGGATATTATTCTGTCTGATACAGAAAAAAGATACAACATTATTTTGACATTAAATGAATGGCGACACTTGTTGGTAGGGACCTTAATTCCCATAACTATCTTAACAGATCATAAGAAAATTATCTTATATTAGAGAAGCTAAAAGATCTGTCAAGTCAAGCCAGTTGGTCTTATTTCTCAACTAGATTCAATTACCAATTCTATAACTTACAGACCTGGGTCAAAACTCCAAAGCAGGTGCTTTGTCTCGTCCATACAAACCGCGAGTGTGTCCTGAAACTAGTGTCCTCTGTTGTTCCTAAACAAGGGATCATAGACATTACTAGGATCAAAATTAAATCCCCTCTGATTTCTGAGATCTTGGCTAAACCATGTCAAGCACCTGAACAACCTCCTGATGGAAAAAAGTTACATAGTTACATAGCTGAAAAGAGACTTGCGTCCATCAAGTTATATGTTTTGCTGTTGATCCAAAAGAAGGCAAAAACCCAGTCTGAAACGCTTCCAATTTTGCAGCAAACTAGAAAAAAAAAATTCCTTCTTGACCCCAAAATGGCAGTCAGATATCTCCTTGGATCAAGCAGCTATTATCCCACTTATTAGAAATTATATCCCTGTATGTTATGTTTTTGGAAGTATTTATCCAATCGCTGTTTAAACATCTGTATGGACTCTGATAAAACCACCTCTTCAGGCAGAGAATTTCATATCTTTATTGTTCTTACTGTAAAAAAACCTTTTCTTAGCCTTAGATGAAATCTACTTTCTCCAGCCTAAATGTGTGACCTCGTGTCCTATGTATAGCCCTGTTTATAAATAGATTTCTAGATAATGGTTTGTACTGGCCCTGAATATATTTGTATAATGTTAAAATTTTACCTTTAAGGGGTCTGCCCAACTTGTCCTTCTGACCCCAATCTTGACCTATGGAGGAAACAAGAGTGGTACATGCAGGGGTGGTGGATATCGATGGATCAGCTTCACAGAGGCAAACGTTTGGGAAATGGGAAAAGGATGAACAAATTGCACAAGCTGGTGGCTTCAAGCCGGCAAAATGCCTGCAGAACAGCTTAGTATCCAAACGTCTCCAGTCAATTTGAATGTTAAACTGGGCCAGAACTGCTGCGGCTGTAACTAACATCGACTTGTGATATTCATAACAAGAAAAGCCCCCGTACTTGTACCCTAAATCCACCAACTTGTGTAAGTAATTATCCAGTTCCCCTCACCTCTGGGGATACACGGGACATAAGATGTCTCTGTAGAGACCAAAGGCGAGTACGAACTCAGGGATTGATCCCTGACAAATCCCTGTAGTTAGGTCTTGTTCTCTACCATGTCCTGCGAAGCAATCAGTAGAGAAACTAACTTAACATCCTTACTCTCAATGATGTCTTTCCTGATGGAGGTGGGGATCAAATGTGCGAGTGTGACTATGTGAAATGTGGAGGGAATAGGGATAGGGTGAGCTGTTTCAAGTGCTGTCAGCTGATCACTTATGACTTGCATGGAGGCAATCAATGTAGACATCCTGCCCTGCACTTTCCCCATGCCGTCAAAACTTCTTCCCTGAGAACTTGCACTGGGTTTGAGGTCATTGGCCTGAGTGGATAGGAGCTTAAAGAGTTCCGCCTTCCTTTCAGTGGCAGGGAAGGGGATGCACCTCTTGCGCAGCTCGGCGGCGAACTTGGGTATAGTCCATGACCTCAAGGACCTGGGAGTAGCAGGGGTGAGCGACTCAGCAGGGGAACTGGGGCGAGAGGCAGTGCAGGGCATAGCGGGAGTTTCAGGAAGAGGCAGGTCGTCTTTATGATCAGAGGCTTAAAACATGCTAAAACTAATAAAATAAGCAATTAATGACCCATACCACAAAGTACCAACTCATAGAACTGACTGGTTGATACAGTGCCTTTAGGCGAAGAATTAATTTACCCCCTGATAGATAAGGCCCTGCTAGTTGCCATGTGGCAGAGAGAGGCTCTAGCTATGATTTGCACCGATGGGAACGTGGCCACCGAAACGTTGTGGCAGGGTGTTGGCCTCTGGGTGATGTTAAGAGAATCAATACTTCTAACTAATTAACATCCTAAAGAAGGGGCTGTGAGACAATAACTATAATGTGGGGTCGTGTGGGCAAGCCTCTGGTTTGAGGCAGGTCGCCTGGTCTTGCTAATGTGAGGCCAATATGAGTAAGAAAAGTGAAGGTTAGCACCTGAAACCTATAAGCCAGTTCACTTTGCTAGGCGTGGGCTTGACTCTTTTGATGCGTAATGTGTGAGGATAAGGCACAAACCTTGAAAGAAATAACGTAGCCTAATGACAGAAAAAGGGGTAAATACCAGGAGTATACACCTATAAAAAGAATTTACAAAATTATTGAGGGGTAAGTAAAATAGAAAGTAAAAAGAGGGCGATAGGACAATTCACCTACCAAAAAAGGTGTCAGAAGTATGCTTCTCCTAGGAAGCAGGAAAATATTTTGAATAGAGATCTATGAGGAAAAGTAAAACGTATACATATGAGTATAATAATAATACGGGGGATAATAATAAAATATATTAAAGGAGCTGGAAATACCTGTGAGAAGCTTAAATACGCTGTATCCTCTAATATCAGGAAAGTATAGAAAGGATTCTAAGCAGGAATTGAAATTACAACGTATAGAACTTAAATCGTAATTATATCGTCAGAACGTTAATGTATGCAAATTGTGGACCATACAAGGGTCAATGCCCCACGCCATCCCCCAAGGACTAATGGGCATATGAGTAACCTAGACTGCTAGCAAATGAAAACACAGACAACGTGGTGTTTTCCAGGATGTAATGTAAAATGTAAAAACTTAATAAAAGTACCTTAACATAGACAGAGCGTAATTGAAGAGATAGATATGTGAGAACATCAGGAGGGCCACAAAAGTAGTTTAGGAAGAGGAACGCTATGTATTTTGCTCATATATGAATAAATGAATATTGAGCCATAA
Source organism: Pelobates fuscus (assembly GCF_036172605.1). Taxonomy (NCBI): domain Eukaryota; kingdom Metazoa; phylum Chordata; class Amphibia; order Anura; family Pelobatidae; genus Pelobates; species Pelobates fuscus. Next base: position 448,094,466 of record NC_086317.1, read on the forward strand.
ATTAGTTTAAATAAGTTCAATGAAGTATGTAATTATCACCAGTTGAAACCCATTTTAGTAGATAACACCCAAAAAGAAAAAAGGGGGTAATTTGCAAAATCCCTGATTTAAGCAAACAAGAGATGTGAATTTATGTGAAATGAATATCATGATAATCAGACTATAGATAAGGTAGCACTTAAGTGACATGAAAGTACCGAAACTGTAAATATTTCAACAAACAGTTTCTGTGTAACATTGCTAAGGGCTCAAACTCTCGAATATGCCTGAGAAACATACGAAATGTAAGGGCTAAGTGTTAAGCAACACATACACATGCGAACGGACAGTTTATGCGAACGTTCGGTAGCTTAGCATGCGTACGAAACATAAGACTTAATACGAAATCTGGTTTCCACGAACACCGCGAAGGGCACGAAAGCTCCTATGATGCACCAAAAATCGTACGTATGTGTCAGGCTTACCTTGCTGGGAGTCCAACATGCAGAGATAAATGCTCACCCTTGCATTTAGACACAGGCCGAGGTGGTCAAGGTAGAACTCACCTGGCCTGTGAATCTGTGCACGGGGGCTGTGCAGGTAAATGCTTGAAGTCGCAGTACAGGAAAAGGAAATCCAGGAGAATAGTCGTAGGTAAGCCAATGGTCAGAGGGTGCCAGAAATCAGGAGATCCGAGTAACAAGCCGAGGTCAAGGGATGCCAGAGGTCAGGGTACAAAATGAGTAGCAATCCTAGGTCAGGACAACACTGGAATGTGGAGTAGCAATTCTCTAACCAGAGTAATTGAACTGACACTGCCCTTAGGGAGGGGCAGTGTCTTATACCTTGTTGATTAGTGTATCAGATTCAGCTGGAGAGTGATTGACAGGTCTGAGCCAGGTGAAGTCCAGCCCCCTAGTGCTGTAGGCAATTCAGACATAACCTGGAGTTATCCAAAGTCCTGAAATGGCTCAAAGGCAACAGAGCAGGTTCAGAACTGCCAAGGACACAGATTCAAATCCCTCTTCGGCAACAAAGGGGCGTCCCCGTCTGGCAGTCTGGAGGTCACGGTGTTAATCCTGACAGTATGAAAATGAAATAGCATGAACACCAGCCGCGGGCATTCTGGAGAAAGCCTTGCGTTACCTGCGATGGCCGTGAGACAGGAACCCGGAAGCGGACTGGTAACGAGACTATGATGCGGTTTTAAGTAAGCTGGTAGCACGGAACGGTTGGATTTCGTGGCTGAAGGTAAATACAGGGAAAAGATTTTTGGCTCTTATAGAAGAGCCGCACCGAAAGTCTACGTGGTAATCATGGTAACGTATCACCTGAACGAGAACGGCCCAGGTAAGAGATTAGTGGGAGTTTTTATAGGATAAGATAGATTCAAACAAATCCCACAAATAATGGCCTATGTCCCTGGGCTGAATTTGCACATAACAACATGGTTTGGGATGCTACCCAACATCCTTTTTAAAAAAAGAAAAATTACGTCTTTCATCCTACTGTTCTCCCATTGGCTTTTCTTACACAAGGAAAGCCGATGGTTGATGAACATACTGATAACCTGAAAAAGTTGGGAACATGCTCAACACATCCTGACACATGAGTCAGGCCTATGTTATGGGCAAATGCAAACATTACAAGTTTTAAAATGAAATATTGTATTTCTCAAACTGTGTACTTTGTCTATAAGAGATATTGCAAACTGACAAGGTGTTAGAAATAGAACATATTGTTTTTCATAGATGTTTCTTTAAGCAATAACCTCTTACCTACCTTCAGTGCATATTATGTTTAGGCCATTTTGTCCCAGGCGAAATACAATAACAATAATGCATAAACAAGCTTCAAGGCTATGCTACAACTCTTTCAGTACACCATATATTGTGGTAACCCTAAATAGATAAAGATGTCCAGACTTTAAGATGCCATCTTGTCTCAAGTCAGGGAGTTTTTATGGCCTTGTATTTTTGCCAAGTTAAGGGAGGTCCTAAAATGAATAAACTGAAAGAAGTGTTACTTTTTCATATATGAACTATGGTAACCCTAAAATGAAGACACCTAAGGTATAAATATGTGTACTTTTAAATGTTAAGACAGAGGAGAGACTTGGAGACAGACGCTGCTCCATCTTAAAATGACAGAGAGGCTGACATGATGACATGTTCAGGAGGGTATGTTAATCTATTAATGATATTTGCAAGCATTTAGTTTAATCTTATAAACTCTGCTATAAATTGTTGTAAAGGATTTCATATGTCTATATTTATATTTTTATGTAATAAATATCTAAAAAGACAAAACTTTATTGCTTCCAAGACAATCCTTATTTTATATTGTATTCTCAATTATTTATATATGTTAAATAGAGGATCGCTTACTAACTATGTAAAATTATGGCTAAGATATCTGTATGGTTAGCCCTGCTAAGTTCTATGCTTTAAGACGTTATAGTGGTAAATAAGGGAACCAGCCGCGGTTACAAGAAACATGCTGATAAACATGTTTGGCTAAGTACCAAACCTATCCATTTAAAGGTTCCTTCAATCAGGTTCACTCCCAGATTCATGGATCCGTACAAGGTTATTAGACAGGTTAATCCTGTGGTATTTGTGTTGCCCGCCTCTGCACTTTTTCTAGTGCCATAATATCTTTCTTTAAAACAGGTGCCCAAAATTGCACAGCATATTCAATATGTGTTCTAACCAGTGATTTATAAAGAGGCAAAATTATATTCTCATCCTGAGAATGAATGCCCTTTTTCATGGATGACAATACCTTACTGGCCTTAGCCACTGCTGATTGACATTGCACATTGTTGCTTAGTTTGTTGTCTATAACAATTCCCAAGTACTTTTCGTGTGTTGTTATCCCTAAGGGTATACGTTGCTTGTGCATTCATTAAGCTGAAGTGCATAACTTTGTATTTTTCAACATTAAATTGCATCTGCCATTTGAGTGCCCAGTCCCCCAGTCTATCTAAATCCCTCTGCAGCAAAGTAATATCTTGCTCACATTGTATTAATTTACAGAGTTTTGTGTCATCTGCAAACACTGATACATGACTTGCAATGCTTTTTTTCAAGATAATTTATAAACATGTTAAATAGAAGGGGTCCCGGAACAGAACCCTGAGGGACACCACTTGCTACCTCTGTCCAGCTTGAAAATTTACCATTAATGACAACTCTTTGTACTCTATTTTTAAGCCAATGTTCTACCCAAGAACAAGCATTTTCATCTAGACCAATATTCTTGAGTTATATCACAAAAGCCTTTGACTTGGCTATTGTGATATTGTTTTTCCTGATTTCTGGCTTCCCTGACTACAGCTTGTCCCTGACTATTCTCTGTCTTTGTAAATTTTAGCCTGGCCACGCTAAGGTCCAGTATACATTATCTTTATTATTCTATTACTCTCTGTGTATTGGTTCTCTTTGTACCCCTGACAAACCCCGTGAGACAGAGTATTCCTACTACTCTCAGGCCCAACGATTCGTCTTCTAGAATTTATGGATTTTTAATGTATAGCTGACATATACCCCTGGCAAAGGATTGTACAATTGGCCTGACGTCCTGGTCAGATAACAACCCAGTGATACTGATGTTATGTAACCACTATGATTACAGATGCTGAAGAAGAAAGACACAGGAAGAGAGTGTAAGAGGGAGAGGATGGGCGAGGGAGAGAGGGAGAGTAAGTGATAAAACAACTGAGGATGAGGGTTTGTGAGAGAGAAAAAGAAAAAGTGAAAGAAGGAAAGGAAGAAAAGGGATGAGTTTAAGAAAGAGAAGAGGAGAAAAGAAAAAAGTGAGAGGAAAGTAGAGAAAGGAAAAGAGAGGTTGAAATTGTTGAATAGACATGGAGAGAGAGGAGAGAAGGACTAGAGAGAGAGAAGGAAGAGAGAACGAACATCTGAATCTGCTGGATAGATTGGAAGCATACTCTAAGTGCTATAACCACTACATCATCCTTTGGCTGGAAATGTCAACTGATGCCTAAGAATTTCTTAGAGGGATACACTAGGAGAATTGGACCTTAAAAAACAAAAATCCACAATCTTGACATACCTTCAATCTGCAGCTTAATCAGACAGCCAGAATTGTAATCAGTAATGTGGCAGATACACTACAGTTTTTATTTATATTAAAATGCAACTTCTTCCCCAGGTAGGGAAAATGAATATTCAATGTACCTCTAAAAACTTTTGTGCCAAATGACTACAATAATTATGGTTTAAAATACATTGTTCAGTAAATGCTTTAATATTGCTGTATTTTAAAATGTTCGGTACATATTCTCATGTTACTATTACTGAAGATTCATGCATGTCGATTTTTCAAGAGCTGTCATTTTTATTTTTGTTTCTCATTATACATTGTACTTTCATTATACTTTAGCAACGCTATACAAAATATATTTATTTTTAGTTAAATTAACCATATTCTGTGTAAACCTATTTTTTTCTAAAATCAATTTAGTTAAGATATCTACACAGACACATTTGGTGTTCTGGCAAAATTGACTATACTTATAATACAAGCTAAAAATTGAATGATTTTAGTTCAGCTACTTGACCACTGGGTGGCAGTATTGCTACATTATTTTTTTTTTTAAATTCTGCTATTGCAAAACGAGATTAACTGTGCTGGGAAAAGTTTTTAAAAATCTTATGTTTGAGTCCTCTCTGACTATTTTATAGGAGATACAATTTTAACGTTTGCAATATTGCTCTAACATTACATGCTGCTGCCAAAATGAGGCTTTGGAATTATTTTTTTTCTTTTAAATCCAATTTAATTTAATTCATATACAATATGCTAAAAAAAAATTCTAATGTCTTTTTTCCAGAGACATATTATATATTTCATTGCTTTGGGCCGGAAAAGTAATTTTAACTCATTAGACTTATACGGCTCATTGATAGAAACTAGATAACAATCCTATAGTACTTGTAAAATATTTATTCGTAAATGACCTTCAAATACCCACAGATTTCTAAAAATGCACATGGTGTATTAGAGAGCCTGTTCAATTTTAAATTATTAAGATAAATGTTCTATCAATGACGTAGGAGGAAAATTGCAGATTTTTTTTTTTGCCTTAACCAACAGAAGCTTTACTGTTTAAAGACCTTGTAAACAAGAAACTTTTATTTTTAAACTAAATTGCAAAGTATGAATGATGAAAATGCTCTCTGCAAATTAAGGATACTAGATGTATCTTTGGATGTTATTTTCTAAGTTTCATAATAACATAATTACATTACGTCTAAAACATTTATTTGTTTTCCTTTCTGGGATACACAAGGCTCTCTTAACCCCTTCAGGACACAGTCAATAGTGCACGTTCTGATCAAAAAAAACGTAAACAAAAACTGGAATTTGCGCTATATGTCTGTTCACCCGTAGTTCCCCTCTTTCATATTATATGTACCCACACTTATTATATATCATTTTGTTCAGGAGAAACAGGGCTTTAATTTATCATTAACTATTCATATATGGAACATAATTTATTATGAATAAAATAAAAAAAAATGTGAGAAAATAAGATTTTTTTTTAAATATGTATTTCCGTCTGACATTTTAGCTGTGAATGTCATAATACTGTTAGGCTTTACTGCACAAACATGCACATATTTGTTATCAGCGATGTCTCACGAGTACAACAGTACCCCCCATTAACAGGTTTTATGGTGTTTTGGAAAGTTACAGGGTCAAATATAGAACGTTCCATTTTCAAATAGAAATTTGCCAGATTGGTAATGTTACCTTTGAGACGGTGTGGTAGCTTAGGAATGAGAATTACCCCCATAATGGAATACCATTTGAAAAAGTAGACAACCAAAGGTATTGAAAGTGGGGTATGTTTAGTCTTTTTTAGTAGCCACTTAGTCACAAACACTGGCCAAAGTTAGCGTTCATATTTGTTTTTGTGTTAAAAAAGCAAAAAACTAATATTTGGCCAGTGTTTGTGACTAAGTGGCTACTAAGAAAGACTAGACATACCCCACTTGCAATACCTTGGGTTATCTACTTTTGCAAATGGTATGCCATCATGGGGGTCATTCTCATTCCTGGGCTACCATACGCTCTCAAAGGCAACATAACCAATCTGGCAAATTTCAATGTCAAAAAAATGAAATGCAAGCCTTATATGTGACTCTCTAACTTTCCAAAACACCATGAAACCTGTACATGGGGGTACTGTTATTCTCGGGAGACTTCACTAAACACAAATATTAGTGTTTTAAAACAGCAAAACATATTACAACAATAATATAGTCCATAAAAGTGCAGTTTGTTTGTAAAAAATGCAAAAAACATAACTTTTACTTAAAAAATCATCATTGTAATACAATTTACCAGTATGAAACATTAATATTTGAGTTCAGCGAAGTCTCCCGAGTAAAACAGTACCCCCCATGTACAGGTTTTATGGTGTCTTGGAGAGTTACAGGGTCAAATATAGTGCTTGCGAATTAAATTCTCTGCACTTTCTCCCTGTGTCAATCAAATTTTATTTACTCAAATCACCTAATTATGTTAAAAGATTACTTAAATATACACGTAGAATTTTAATATATAAGCATTTATAGGTATTTAAATTCTATGTGTATACTAATGTAATCTTTTATGTAATTATATGTATTTATCTATATATATATTTGCGGTTATTTGCATTTTATATATAGATAGATATATATGTAACGTCATTCTAAGTGTATTTTAATACTAATATATGTACTTATATTAGTATTAAAATACACTATGTATGACGTTAAATATATATAATATGTATATATATATTATACATATAATATATATACATATTATATATATATAAATATATTTATTTTAATTTTACACATGTCTAATATTTTTTTTTACACTACCTACCAGCAGGGGGACTGTCTGACATCTCAGACAGTCCCCCTGCTGGCAGATCCATAGCCAGCTATAAGGGGCCATGTGATTGCTCTTTGAGAGCGATCACATGGCCCCTAGGGTCTTCTTTTGCCGTGGGAGGGCTGCCTGGGCTGTGAGGCAGTCCTCCCGAAGCGGAGCACCGGGAAGGTAAGTATCCCGGGTGCTCCAGGGCTCAAAGCCGTTACGACGTTCTATGCCGTCGCAACGGCTTTAAAGCCCACTTAAAACGCGACGGCATAGAACGTCGTAACGGCGTTAACGGGTTAAAGGAGTAGATCGTTTTTTTTGCCAGAGGTCTGATCTTGCCATTCTAAAGAGAATGTTAGAGCCAGTGTGTGTGTCTGTGTAAGATTTAGTGTGTGTGTCTGTGTGTAAAAGAGTTAGTATGTGTTTGTGTGTGTAAAAGTTAGTGTGTGTGTCTTTAAGCTGTGTGTGTGTGAGAGACTGTGTGTGTGAGAGACTGTGTGTTACAGCCAGTGAGTGTGTAAGAGACTGTTTGTGTGTGTCTGTTAGAGCCAGTGAGTGTATATACGCAGTGTGTGTGTGTGTAAGCAGTATGTGTGTAATGGTCAGTGTGTGTGTGTCTGTTAGAGCCAGTGAGTGTTTATAAGCAGTGCAAGTGTGTAAGAGACTGTCTGTGTGTGTATAAGCAGTGTGTGCATGTGTGTGTGTGTGTAAGCAGTATGTGTGTAACGGTCAGTGTGTGTATGTGTATGTGTATGAGTGAGGGAGTGTGTGATGCAAGGGGGTAAAGAAAAGTGGGAAGAAGACACAAAACACATAAAAAAGAATGCCAGACAGGGGATACAATATACAAAAAGGGAAAACAAGAGAAAAAGGTGGTAAAATGCACAAAAGGGGCAAAAAAATGGGTAAGAAGGGCAAAAGTGGGAATATTAGACAGACAGGTGAAGATAAATTTTGGGGGCAGCAAAATGTGTCTTCGCCTGTGTAGACAGAAGTCCTTGCACCGGCCCTGCAAACCAGAGTTACAGAATTCAGATGATTCACAATTCTTCTAAAATCAAATGCAAGCCTAGAAAATAATGAACCGCAAGCTTGGTGTTAGAGTGGTTTATGAATGTGTCCAGAACCCCAAGTTAATGCTATCTTTACCTTTATACATACTTCGCGGTTATATAAAATTAAATAAAATAATATTTTTAGAGTTAGGGTTTTGGTTCTGGCCAAGGTTAGAGATAAGAGGGCATGCGTATTTTGCCATGTATGAAGTAGACCCCAAAAAACTATTTGTTACTTATAAATCATGATAAAAAGCTGAAGATCATTTGAAATGTACCAGGAGGGAGGCTAAGGTTCGCTATCACTGTTATTAGATAAGGAATACTTCTCTATTCAGCCCAAGAGCAGCAAACATGTATCGAGGCAACGGCTAGCGTACATTGTCTGTTGACTTTCACTGGCTTGATTTATTATTTTGTGCTGTTTTCAGATAATAGTGACTAATTCAATCGACCATAGTAATAAACTGCAATATTATCTTCTGGGTATTAGGTCTGGGAATCATTTAATGAGAATAATGAATCAAAAAACAGTACTGATTGGAAAAAAATGTTGACATATGGTTGAGATTTCTGTTGTGATAATGAAATACTGGTTATTATTACCCCTCACTCTTTAAAACATCCGGGCAACATGTGACTCATCTTCAAGAATTCTCATGATACCCTTTGGCTGATTGAGCAATATAACAGTTGTACAGAGTGATACATTGTCCAGCGTCAATCTATGACACACTGGTGTGTGTATTTACTTAATTACGACTTGTTCTGAGTTCGGAACCGGATTACAAAATTGAAGTCAAACTTAGAGATATGGAAAATGTTTACGCTGTGGTATATGTACCACTATGGCTGATTTTCCTGTAGTTTTTTTATTACATAAACTTGATGAGGTCATATTTAATATTATCATTGAGGGATGCACCCATTTATGTCTTTTGAAATTTAAATGGCAATGCATTTCCATCTGCTATTCATTTCATGCAGTTGAATATGAAAATGTCACTGACATGTCTACAGACTAATTTCATGCTATAATCATGAAATTGCATTTTGTGAACTCGAGTAATTAATGTCAGTAGGCCTAATTTAGCAAAATAATTGTTTTTGTCAGTACGTACAGAAATGTATGGTCATTCTAAGTGAAAATAATTATTTAATGCCACAAACAGACTTTATGTTTGACACAGATTATGACCACTGCTTTATTCTGAAGATTACAAATTGATATACAGAAAAGATTGTATCCGTGAGAATATGACTTCTCAATATTTAAAGGAACACTCCAGCGTTGAAAATAAAAAACCTTTAATTGTAATTCTAGAGTTTTCAAAAGCTAGTTTAAATACTAAATTTACTTTCACCCTACTTTGTGACGCCTGTCAATTTGCACACCACTTGTGTGCAGTACTCCATTTATTTTGTAAAATTAAAACACAGTGACATACAGTGATATATTAAAATCCCAGACACCCAAAAGGCTTAGGGGGAATCTGTCACCAGATGGGATGCATATCCCATTTGACAAATGTGTTGTACACAATCCAGGACCTATGAAAGCCCAGGCATACAGATAGATTTCCATTCTCTTGTGATCAATAATTTTAGAGCTTGGACTATTATAGATTTCTTCTTTTGTTGTACAATAGAAACACTCACTTGGTATAAGCCCCAAAGAGCCCATTCAAGTCATAAAGGTATAAGAACCCTCATCCTGTATACAAGCAAATACTGCATTTCATAATGGCGTTATAAGCGGACCATTGAACCAGATATGAAAATATGTCTCCTCCGATCCACAGCCCCTCCAGCATTGCCTAGAAGCACCCAGATGCAAATGAGAGAATCTAACTGGCACCAGTTGCCAGCGGAACAGTATTTTTCATAGTAATTCATAACAGTTGGTAGCCTTCACAACACCTTTTTTGATTTGCATAATCTGTTGCTAATTGCTTTCCATGAACTTGATACCCAACTCCAGTTCCCATCTCTGTTTTGTATTATGGATACCCAATATAGGTGGATTTCTGTATGACATTATAACAAATTGAGATGGACTCCTTGTTGAGAGGCAGTCTGAAAATGAATTTCTCTATTGGAGACATATCCTTGCTTCAAAGACAGTATGACGGGCTTCTTCTGGTAAGCACCTTTATGATATACCTTAGTTAAACATATGAAGCATATTTGGGTTGTGTGTGGTTGCCATCTTCTTGTAATATATGACTGTATAGCCATCTGTGCCTTGGGACTTTCCTTGCGGGAGAGGTTGTATAGCCTTTTCTATCAAATTTGTTATGAATTAATTAGAAAGCATCTCTGATTGAGCAAGTGTGATATAAGAAACATAGAAACATAGAAACATAGAATGTGACGGCAGACAAGAACCATTTGGCCCATCTAGTCTGCCCAGTTTTCTAAATACTTTCATTAGTCCCTGGCCTTCTCTTATAGTTAGGATAGCCTTATGCCTATCCCACGCATGCTTAAACTCCTTTACTGTGTTAACCTCTAGGCAGCTGAATGTTGCCTAGAAACTGGGGTGATTTGTTTGTGAAATCTTTTGTAGATTATACAGGGAGCTATTAAACCAGGGACACAGGTTGGCCATTGCCTGTTGGTCTTACATTTTTTTGGCAGGTTTCATATTCCAGGTTCGAAATGGTAGATGTCAGTTTGGAAATCCTTCCTGAAGCCCTGCAGCATTTCTCTTATTTTTGCTGTGTACACATCTTACTTCAGCAAGGCCAACGCTGTTAAAACTGGTTCTGCAGCCTGCTCTTCCAGCTATGGTGGCATGGAAGCTGGGGAAACTATCGCTGAAGGCAAGGATCTTCTCTGTTAAGGTAACAAATACGGGTTTAGTTGCGCCTGGCCTTTTCTGGCTTAGCCCGCATCAATGTAGGCATAAAGTATTTCGTTTTAGCTAGTTTATTGCTGAATTTTGTTCTCGATCTGTTAGAGGCTCAAGCACAAGTCGCTATCTTGGAACTCTGGACCACGCTTACCTTGACTTTTATTGGTTGGTGCATAAAAGTTAAAACTAAAAAGCTGAAAGTTCCTTGAGAGGTCCTTTAGCCCCCTGTGTGAGCGTTGGCTAACTCAGTACTTTAAGATGTGTTTGAATGAAAGCTTTTAATGTGTCTATAAAAAAACTTTATGCTGAACTAAAAGTTAGCTTAATTCAGTCCTGCCGATACTAGAACCAGTTTAGGGCATAACCTTGAGCTACTCAATTTATAAAGAGAGAAAGGGATCTGTAAATACTATTAGAATTATAGTTATACTGTAGTATCAGTAAGCTATCCATTCATTATTTACAAAGTTAATTAAACGGTTACAAACTAATCCCTTGTAAAGGCTAAATACCCCATCTGTTGGGGAAAAAAAATACACATACAGGAAAAGCGATCTCTCACTAACTACTTTATCGTGTCCTCATGCCACAGAGAGGTCACATATATTGGTATAAGCCAAATCCTAATAATGTTATCTGTAGCATATAATTTTAGTGAATGACTTTCATTCTTTATAAGTTATATTATTAGAAATATAGACTTGAATTTCTATGTTAGATATAGACCTGGGATTAAAATCTGTATATCCCTTTTTTTACTTTCTATTCTCTAGAGTATGGTTTAAATTCCTTACTCGGTGAAAACATGTTTTTTTCAGTAAATATTGTAATTTTAGAGGGAAAAAAAGGCACTCTTTCAACTCTCAGCTCTTTGTGTATGCGATTACCGTACTTTATCCATTTAATATATTTGATGAGTAGGCTGAGAGAACATGGTAATTTTTTATTCATAAGGAATATGCAGCAGCAGTCTACTACCAGGTTATTAATTAAAAATGTATTAGGATGTTTGGCCAATAATTACACAGATTCATATTTCTACTATTTACTCTGCAAATTTAACTTCCCCGTAATTATCTATAGTGTATTACATGCCAAAAAAAAAGTTGAATAAATGCAGTTTGCATGGAATAATATATCCCTTCTGTCTCTCTTTATCTCTTTCTTGAAACGACACAGAAAGGAGAAGATATGGTTTGGAGAATTAGGGAAATGGTATGGCCAGGTGGTGACTGAGAAAATGCTTTTGGAAGGATAGTAAGGATGATGAGGGAGGCTATAAGGCTTTTTGCGTAAGGGAGAGGAAATAAAGGCTTCAGTTCTATAATGTCCCACATCAGGGGGCAACAAGGAACTGTCTCAGGGCTGCACAGTATAATGCACTCGAGCTAAGACCTAAAGTATGAGGTATGGAGTATGGTCCTAAAGTATGGGAGGAGGTCACGGGGCCTGTCAGTGTGCTGTCACGTCCCTTTTCCATGTGGGCCCACCATGATATGGGTCCTGATTGTTTCCTCCATATTGCTGGAAGGTATGGAAAAGTGACTTTGGATGGGAGGGAGGAAAAGTGACTTAAAGGTAGACTGTACGCAACAAAACAACTTTAACTTAATGAGCATTTTTACAGACCATGCTCCTGCAATCTATCTGCTCAATTTTATGCCATTGAGGAGTTGACTCACTTTTTTTTCTGTTTATGCAGGACTAATCACTGCCAACTGTACTTCACACTGCCAACATGAAAATCTGGTTTCCTTTTCAGATGGAAGAGCAGTGTGTTTATTTTAGAGGTTTTTATTTGCCATTCTATATATTGAACTTTAATAGCACACAGGAGATTCCTGCAGATTCTAGCATGCTATTAACAGACCAGGAGATAAGAAATTCTAAATTATTATTATTATTATTACTGGCATTTATAAAGCGCCAGCATATTACACAGCGCTGTACAATTTGGGGGTGGAAGACAATACATACAGACCAATACAAAAGCGAAAGAGTTAACGGGAGCTGAGGTTAATGGTTAACGTGAGCCGAGGTCTTTCCAATGCAGTGTTAATCTTGTTGACTAACAATTTTAATCAGATATTAGTCGACTAAACATTTTGAGATTTAGTCGATTAAAACTAGACTACAACTAAAACGGCTTTTTGGCCAAAAACGATGACTAAAACTAAATTGAAATTTGTCGCCAAACTTAACAATGATCCAATGAAGCTCTTTTATATTAAAAAAGATAATGCAATGAAGGAAGTTTAAATATTATTTACAGGAAATGTTTAGGGAGGCTGTGTAGGTCACATGCAGGGTGGTTAGAACAATTTATTGCATAAACAGAGACTAAAGTGATTTAACGCCTAAATGTCAGAGAATTGAGCAGTGAGACTCCAGAGGCATGATCTATACATCAAAACTGCTTCATTAAGCTAAAGCTGCTTTGGTGACTATAGTGTCTATTTAACCCCTTAAGGACCAAACTTCTGTAATAAAAGGGAATCATGCCATGTCACACATGTCATGTGTCCTTAAGGGGTTAAGGGGATTCAGAGAAATACATTTGTATGAGGTTTACAAAAGAGGAAATATCGTCAAGGGGTGAATTGGCACAATAATTGACTTGGGGTGTCAGAAGAATAAAGATAATAAGCTTTTCTGTCATTGAGTGCTAATTTCTTTTTTAACATATGATTTAATTTGATTTGCTCTCGGGATATTGTTTTTCAGTTGAGAAGACTCAGCTGGCAAGAACTGAACAACCTGTTTATTTTTCTATCCATCGTGCTCCTATCACTGCCGTATAGTTTGAATCACAAAACCCATGAAATTATTTTTTTCAGGACAATTTCAGGATTGCATATGAACTACCAGCACAATACTGTACAATACCGTACCCGGTTAAATGTTATCAAAATATTAAACAAAAATGCCATATAAAGACTTATTGATGTAATTTATAACACAGGTCCCTATGATTTGACTATGCTGAATTACGTAGCAGTGCCTAATCGTGCAAAATTAAATCCAGAGGTTAAGCCATTGCTAGATGTGAGTAATAAGAGTGGCAGTCCTTTTTTTCTTAGAATAACCTCCTGGCGCTCCACATACATCCGACTATCCTCTTCTATCACTAAATTTAAATAGGGCATTATAGGAGCTGCAGTCAGATGAAGATTTAGTGCCATCTCACAGCAGGTGATACGGTTTGCAGTAAGGATATTCTCTCTCTGCTTCTTTCTAAGCAGCAGTAAGGAAGCAGCCTTCCACCTCCGTCTTAGAGCTGTTGTCTGCATCCTATCCCCACTTCTCCCTTCCTAACCTTCCACTTCGTTATTAACCCCTCACATGTTGATTTTATTTAGTTTATTAGGGATTTTAAGGCAAATAAAATGGAGATGAAGAGAGACTGAGAGGGGGATGAAAAAAACAGTGGATAGGGATGAAGAGAGATTGGGAGTGGAATTAAGGAGGCAAATTCACATTTTAAATACTGACTTTAACTACGTAAGTTTGAAATCTAGCAACGCTATAATAATGCAGTGTTCATATGATTACAGCATCATTAAAACACTACAAAAAAGTAATTATATTTAAAAATAGCATTGCTAAGGTTTAAATTTAGTGGAGGCTTTAGGGTTGTGGTTACCTTCCGGGAATTGGCTAGTATTAGAGGGATACAGGGTTCCAGGGGTTTAGGGGGCTTAGGTTAAAGAAAACTCAAAGGGTAACTCCAATCATCATAACCAACCCAGTGTTTTGAAATGGTCATAGTGCTAAAAGCCTCTAAATGTAGCATTTTAGTATGATATGCCGAACATACTAGGATATTTTATGATGCTGCCAGATTTGAAACTCCACCTCCAGCAGCTTTCATTGGCCTGCGCTTAATGTGAATGCAGAATATAGAATGTAAATGTTGCAAATGAATGCAGATTGCAGCGTGTGAATTCTATGTGCACGTTTTGAAAACAAGAAAGATTCAGGAATTGTAATAAAATCAAAACAAGTATCTCTGGAGCCAACTTACTCCACGTAATACTTGCACCCTTCACATGCATCAAGTTTTACGCAGGAACAAGCACCATGTAACTGTTTCCGCTGCTGATAACATAGAGCAGGGCTGTCTAATATATGGCCGTATGAAATCTCATTGGCAGTCCTTTAATCTCCACGGCGTGCTCTTTGATCTGCCGGCCTTGCTGTGTGTCTACACAGGCCAGTGGGGAGAACAAAGATCTCCCTCAATGACTCACTGGCACTTTGTTGCAGCAGAGCATAGTGAGGGTAGAGGAGGAGCCGGGAGTGTGAATGTTCCTTCCGCAAGCTGTGCTATTCAGAGCGTAGCTGAGAAAAAGATAAGAAAAAGGAAGGGGCACATGAAGTTTTATTTTTTTATTTTTTTATTAATATACACACATTGCACACCTAACACACATTACATCCCTCACACACACATGATAAGTCTTGTTTTTAAATGTGCCCCTTAGATTACCTAAAGTTGGACAGCCCTGAAAGAGGATAGAGGAAAGTAAGATATGCAGCTTCAGCTGCAATCATGGATGTCCGCAGGAGGGGCAAGAGGGGACACTTGCTCTCCCCCCTGGATTATTCAAATTGTGCTGGTATGTTTCTTATGAGATTGAAAATACTTTTAAATACCATCTTATCTACATCTTATCCCTGCTTCTCTCTCCTGACTGAATCCGCAGGGGAGCAGTACAGAGTGCAACCAGCAACTCCCAGCCTGCAGAGACAGCCTACAGATCAGGTAAGTGAGGGATGGGGGGGGAGGCAGCCTACAGATCAGGCAAGTAAGGGATGGAAGGCAGCCTACATACCAGGTAAGTGAGGCACGGGGGGGCAGCCTACAGATCAGGTAAGTGAGACATGGGGACAGCCTACAGAACAGGTAAGTGAGGCACGGGGGACAGCCTACAGATCAGGTAAGTGAGGGATGTGGGGGCAGCCTACAGAACAGGTAAGTGAGGGCAGCATACAGATCAGGTAAGTGAGGGCTGTGGGGGCAGCATACAGATCAGGTAAGTGAAGGATGTGGGGGCAGCCTACAGATCAGGTAAGTGAGGGATGTGGGGGGGCAGCCTACAGATCAGGGAAGTGAGTGATGGGACAGCATAAGATCAGGTAAGTGAGGCATTGGGGGCAGCCTATAGATTAGGTATGTGAGGCATAGGGATTATAGAAAATAATTCAGGACTTCATGTATGAAGTCAGAGTAGAAGGATTTAGTCCCTATTTAAAAAAAATAAAACAAATTTAAGTTCCATCTCTGCTGCATGTCCCATGTAGTCAGATTCACTATTACTACATATGTGGACTATGATAAATTAGAGAAAAGGGAAATGGTTACAGTCATGAAAGGGTTAACTAGGTGCATTACTTCTGCCCACAGTGTGTTTTGGGGCTGCACCAAGCATACAAAATACACTGGGCAGTATACCCTTTTCTAATGTCCAACATGTCAGAAACATGTTGTCTCACTCCTAGACTGCAGCTGTGAATCACGATAAACCTATAGTCTTTCTAGCAGGTCATATCAAACTTCTCTATCTTCTCTATATTTAATAACCTTATAACCATATCCTAGCCTTTGAAAAATTTAATATTGAACCTATTGTAGGGACTGGATCATTGGTGTTGCCACTGAATGAGAAGGGTTGCTTGCTGTGTGTGTTTGTGTATTCAGCAGTGAGTGTATGTATTCAGCAGTCTGTGTGTATGTATTCAGCAGTCTGTGTGTATGTGTGTTTAGCATTGTGTGTGTAGTACTCAGCAGTCTGTGTACTCAGCATCTGTGTATTCAGCAGTCTCTGCATATGTATTTAGCAGTCATGGGGTGGGTAGCAGAAACACAGAGGGAATAGATAAGAAGACAATGGCAAAGAGAGGAGCTGGGGAAGGGGGCAATGACACACTGGGGGCTGGGAAGCAGATAGGAACACACAGAGGCGCTGGAGTAGGTGACAATGACACACAGGAGATTGTGATAGGGGTAGGGACACAAGAGGGTTGGGGAAGAGGTCAATGACACACACCGAGGAGCTGGAGAAGGGGACAGTGACATGGAAATACTGGGAAGAAGATCAAGAGACTGTCAGGGGTGGCAGTCTGGTGACCGGGACCCAGTATGCTTGATCTTGATAGTAGGAGTCACTGTGTGGAAATGGATTATCAGTGCCTGGTGCTGGGTAACCACAAGCCCCTTTGTGTTGAGCACAAGCGTTTGTGCGGCCACATACCAGGGCCCTGATGCAGCTTCTGCGGAGCCCAGGTGCCAGATGACAATAAGCAGATCTCCAAGGATCTGAATAGGGAGGCTCTGCAGTAGATATATATCCAGTAAAGAAACAAGGTAAGACTAGAATAGACACCAAACAGGAAAACAAGACAAAACTAGGAGAACCCAGAACCGGAGCAGGACAGAAAGCAGAACCCAGAACATGTACACAATACATGAGAGTAACATGAACAGGACAGGACAGGACTGTACATGAACTGGGAATACAAGAAAAAATAAAACAAGACAAGAGATACAAGAGGAGACATAACTAAGTACTATATATGTAAAACATTGGAGATTTAGACATACATAAATGGCCACCACTGCGCCAAAGTACTCCAATTACGGTGGGTTCCTATCTGCCTAGATATGTATGACTAAATAAACAATAATAAAACACACACAGTACTTACCTGCAAAGAAAGGGCAGAGGACTTGGAACAACTGCCTGCAGGAACCAACTGAAACAAAAGGATTAATGGAAAAGGAAAGGGTGTGGCAACATAAAACAAACATATAAAGGAATCCAGGAGACTGGGAAATCCAGGAACGGTATACAGGAATGAACCCAGAAAACCATAAAGCATAAAGAAAACCAGACACAGAATAGAAAACCAGAAAAACCAAGAAAAACTAAACAAGAATTGTTAAAAAGAGTACTGGATACCAGAAGCCAAGACCATCCATCTCCGCAGAACAGAGCAGGATGTGACTGAGACACACAGAGGAACTGGGGAAGGGAACAATGACACACAAAGGAGTTGGGGGAAAAGTAAAACACACAAAGGGGAAAGTAAGAGACACAAAGGGAAAAAATGGAGAATAAAGTAAACTAATGGGGGTAGATACACTAAGAGGGGTAAGACATTCAAAAGATGGAACAAGAAACACAAAACAGGGGTTAAGAGACACACCGGTAAAAAAATGATAACAGACTCTGTAATGGATGCTGAGAAGGCCTCTTTTATAGGGCCCCCCTCCAGGGCCCATTATTATTATTATTACCGGCATTTATAAGGTTTGGGAAGTGTTGTGGGTGCAATCTGGTACTTTGTGATATTCTGGTGCTGTAGCTAATGCTGTGAGTGTCTCCTTGTACTTTGGCAACTGATGTGCATGCTACGTAGGGCTGCGGCAGTAGCTTTGTGTGCAGTCAATTTTATAATTTAGTTACAGTACCTTGATCATGTGTGTATGACTAATGGGGTGCATTGAATAGTGTTAACATTAAAACAGATTAGAAATTGCAACACTCAAATCAGACAATGGCAACTTGATGCTTTTATTAATCTTTTGCATCAGGTTTCTCAATCTTTTGCATGTCTAATAATAACTATGCCCCTCCCCTTTATGACACTGTCAAAAAGGGGCAGAGCATGAATGTCATTACAATTATGCCCCTCCCCCGGAAAATTTCCTGCAGATGCCCAAGGCTGCAATATTGTTGCTAGTCTTCCCATCAAATTACTAATTTGTCCAAGAAATATAGCTGACTGATTTGCAAATCAATGCCTTTACGCAATAAAGAGATTATGAATTCTGCAGAATGTTAACATTTAGCAGACATGTATTAGCACTGCAACAGCATGTGTACGTCAGGGCAGAGCAAACATATAAAGATCTGAAATTCAAAATGGCTGTAGAAAGGGAGAGGAAGAGAAGAATGATCAAACAATATACTTCCTCTCCAGCGCCATAGACAGCATAGAGCACACAATAAGTCCTCCAACACGTACAGATCACACACCAACAATTATTACTAACACAGAAACCAAAAATGAACAGGCTATGCACAAGAACATGCACGTGTGAATTTATTTTATTAGTGTGGTCATTAAATATTGTACATGTGCTGGTTGGATGCACAAACACGCTGCATTACAAGTTTATGAGACCAGATGCCGGGGACAATACACTTCTGCCAATAACATGTATACGTTTAGTCACAGTTGTCATAAGTGGTAATGTGTGCTCAAGTAATATTTGTGTATATTACTTAGCAGTAAATGCATTCTGGGATCTAATTTGTATAATTTATGTATTGTATTTGCTGAAACATATTGGGGGTTATCTCTACACTTGGATTTTCAGGAAATGATCAGGGACTTATATATTTCAAGGCAAAATGTAAACGCTGAAAAAAACGACTGACATTTAGTTTATTTTTATTTTAATTCCGCTATTTTGTGCTATAATTTGCGTCCTCCCACTTCCCCCAAAAAAGACACACACAGTTGTTAAATAAAACAGTGATTACTGGGACTTACCAGGGAATAGTGACCTTTAGACCAAAACAGCCAATATTCGAAAAAAAAAATAATCACCTTGTGAGTTATATTTGAAGTTAATTCTTAAAAATTCAAAATGTAGTAAATATCCCTCTGCGGGATTTCAGTCCCGATTTTCTCCAAAATATGTCTTCAAAACGAGAAAAAGGTTGAGCCAATAAATAGTCAGTAGTTCCCTCACTACCTGGAACTGTAAAAAGTTAAGGTGGGTGACGGATCTACTTGAACAATTGAATTGTGAGAACCATATTATTAATAAGCATTTGACAGTGTATTGCTACAAAATAGATTACAAAGCAATGTGTTTTAAGCACTGTGTTGCTGAAATCGGAACCTGGAAATTGCTGGTGGAACAAGAATTTAAAAAAATTGGAGAACGCGGTCGAAAGTTTACAGAATCAACACGTTATTCATCATCTTAGCAGACAGCAACATAGTTTGACTCATTATATCCATCCTTTCTAATTATTGCATTCAATCATGATAGAGTCTCTCACAGCTAACAAGATGGATGAGTCTATTTATTGGCATGTTGTATAATAAAACACTTTTGATCAAGTAATTATATTGGAAAAGCTAATGATTTGTCTTCAGATATATTGTTTTGATTGATTACTCTAAAAACAGATTTATGATCATAGAAATTATGCGTACATTGTCATCTGGCAATACTGAAGCTTCAGATAAGGCAACCCTCCCTAAATATTACATTAAACAACATTTCACCACAAATATTCTTCAGCAGAAGATCTTGAATGTCAATTTATTATCCAGCTTCACAAAATATATGGAATTTGAGGGGAAACAAATAGCTTTTTTGAGATAAGCTTGAGGTACAGAGTTTAAATGAGAGTAACTAAGAAGTGAATAATATTTTATAGAGTAATAAAGTAATCAGAGATAATATATATTATAACAATATATTATACCAAATGGATAATAAGGTTACTCCAATACAATACCTACAAAAATATTATACGTATAAACAATAATTGAAGATTATATTAGCTTTAGTGTACTAATAATCTTAATTTTAGTAATGACAGGAGGTGAATATTTGCATATCTTTCTTTACTCAAAACTCCAGCAGCATAGAAACAGTAACAACCAATCATAAAAAAGATATGCCGCCCATAAAAGGGCCTGTCTATGACGACATCACTTCCTCTTTCTTTGAGGCGTAAAATATAAGTAACAATCAAATTACAAACAAGTCATAATAACCAAATGACAACATATTAGAACAAAAGAAACTCTGGTATGTCCATGATGCAGCAGTAAGGACGACGAAACTTCATCCCATAGGGAATACGTTCACGCTGAAAGAAAAAGAAAAAGGTGAAAGGACTCTGGCATGGTAACCTGTCCGCATATCAAAACAACTAGCACCTGAAATACCAATGCCACTATGATATTTTTAACCTGTATATTTTTAACCTGATATTTTTAACCTGTCTTCGAAGGTAGTATCGATTAATACAAATAAACATAACATAAGTGAGGAAAACCTGGTCAGTTATACACTCTATACATGACCCAACCCGAAACTAGTCGCAAAAATGTAATACAAACCTGCATGCTTACCTGAGCTCTGAATGTAACTTGGATAACGTGAGGAAACCTGGGCGGGAATCCTATAGGGTGGGAAATATTTGCCTCCTGTCATTACTAAACTTAAGATTATTAGTACACTAAAGCTAATATAATCTTCAATTTTACCACATGACAGGAGGCTTCATATTTGCATTTTTAAAGCTTCGAATTGACTAGAGTGAAGGAAGCATGGGCGGATTGTCGAAAGTAGAAAGTCCTAAAGGTACTCTCTCGCGACCAATCCGCGCAGCGCATAATGTCGGCCAGGGAGGCGCCGGCCGTTAAGGCTTGGGATGCCGACGCCCCTCTGACTGAGTGTGCTCCGAAACAAGGTTCGACCCCTGCTAAAGATAGTATCCAGCGAATCCATCTTGCCAGCGTTGTAGTGGGCACCGGTCTGTGCGGTTTCATGTAGGAGATTAAGAGTTGGCCCGTAGGGCAAGTACGTAGAGGGTTTGTAATCTCAGTATATCTCATTAGAGTTCTGACTACGCATAATTTGGGGTCAGTTCCAAAATATGGGTATGACACTGATGTTGAGTCCGATTTGGTGCGTCTCAATATGTTGAAGGTAACCCCTTCTGGTGTGAGGGAGAAACAGTCCACATCGAATGCCCTGACATCTGCCACTCGTCTGAAGGAAACAAGGCATAATAGGAGGGCTAGCTTCTCTGAAAGCTGTTTCAGTGATAGATAGAGATTGTCCGGCCATTCCCTAAGGAATTTTAGCACCACTTCCACCTGCCAGAGGCGAGAGTACTTGGGTGCTGGGGGTCTCGATAATTTGGCGCCCCGTAGCAACCGGCAAACCAGCAGGTCCTGGCCTACAGGTCTGCCTTGTACTGGGATGTGTGCTGCCAAAATGGCAGATCTGATCACATTGAGGGATCTGTACGATCGTCCCTGCGTGAACAGATGTGATAGGTAGTTAAGGATCAGCGGGACAGGTGCTGTAAAGGGATCTGAATCCCTTTCCACACACCAATCGTTCCAGGCTGCCCAAGCGGAAATATAGCATTTCCTGGTGCCGGGAGCCCATGAGTCCCAGAGGAGATCCTTAGCTGGTTGCGATAGGCCGTGGACTGTCCAGGAGCCCCTGAAACCGTCCAGGCCACTAATTCCAATAGTCCTTCCAGGATGAGGGGGTGAGACTCTCCCCGAGGTCCCGTCAGGGTTAGCGGAGAGTTGGGGAGCAGAAGCGGGTTCTCGCACGACATTTCCAGGAGGTCTGGGAACCACGGTTGGCTCTGCCAGAGGGGTGCGATGAGCAGTAGTAATATCTTGTGGGTGGGTGTATATCGTAGCACCCGTGGAATCATGGAGAACGGTGGGAACGCATACGCTCCTTGAGTGGGCCAGTTCTGTAGAAACGCGTCCGTGGCTTCGCTTTCCGGGTCTGGGAGCCAGCTGTAGTACCTCGGTAACTGGTGGTTGGTCCTGGATGCGAACAGGTCTATTGTGAGTGGGTGCTTCCACTGTCGCAGTTCTTGGAATATCTCCCTGTTGAGTGTCCAATCGTTGGTGTCTCGCCAGTGGCGCGAGAACCAGTCCGCTGTCAGGTTGGAGACTCCCGGTAGATACTCCACTTGTAGCGTGATGTTTCGCGAAATGCAGAACTTGTAAATGTCTTTCGTGGCTTCCGTCAGAGTTCGAGACCTGGCCCCGCCTAGGCGGTTGATGTACTGTACTGCCGACACGTTGTCCATGCGGAGCAGGATGCAGCAGTTCGATTTGTCCTTGGCCAGACTGCGGATGGCGAAGGACCCGCTATCAGTTCCAGGCAGTTTATGTGGAGTTCGGTCTCGTCCCCTCGCCACGGGCCTCCCGTGGAGGCGTCTGTGCAGTGTGCGCCCCATCCCCATAAGCTGGCGTCCGACTCCACGATGAAGTCTGGGGAAGGGCCAAAAATCGCCTTGCCATTCCATGCTTGAATGTGTAGTAACCACCATCGGAGTTCCGTTCTCACCTCCGTCGACAGTGGGATCCAGCTGTCGTATGAATGTCCGGTGCGTAGGTATTCCGCTTTCAACCGTTGCATAGCTCTGTAGTGCAAGGGGCCCGGGAATATTGCTTGAATAGAGGAGGAGAGAAGTCCCACGATCCGGGCGAGCATCCTGAGTGTTATGGTGTCCATTTTTAGTATCCGTCTGATTTCCTTCCGTATCGAGGATACCTTCGTCTGGGGTAACCGAAGCACGCATTCCTTCGAGTCGATATCGAACCCGAGGAATTGGACTGATTGGGAGGGGAGAGAGACGATTTCTGTCTGTTCACCATGAAACCTAAAGATTCCAGCAAGCGAACGACAAATTTCGTCTGCGATCTCAGTCTGGCAGCAGATACGCAGAAGATTAGCAAATCGTCCAGGTATATCAGACACCGAACGCCCGAGGACCGAATGTGAGCCATTACCGGTTTCAGCAGCTTCGTGAAGCACCGAGCTGAGGCCGAATGGCAGGCACGTGAACTGGCAGAGATTTCCGTGCCACAGGAAGCGTAGGAACCGACGGCTGTGGACGTCCATGGGTACTGACAGTTACGCGTCTTTGAGATCCAGGCGTGTGAACCAGTCGTTTTTGATGAGAAGATCTTGGAGGAGGTGGATTCCTTCCATTTTGAAGTGTCTGTATGTCACGTGGGAATTTAATTGTCGGAGGTTGATCACTGGTCTGTACTCGCCATTTTTCTTTTTGACCAGGAATATGTTGCTTAAGAAGCCCTCCCCTCCTGTTGCGTACTGGATCGCGTCCTTTTTGAAGAGTGATTTGATCTCTTCGTCTACCAGGTGCCTTTGGTCCGTTGACATGTGTATAGGGGGAGGGGTGGTCTGAATGGGTGATGTCGAGAACTCTATGACGAAACCTTTCACCGTCTGGAGAACCCAGGCGTCTTTGGTAATAAGCTTCCAGTTCTGTAAGAAAAAGGACAGGCTGCCTGCAACGAAATTGGAAACGTTTTGGTAGGTAGGTGTACTCACCATTAGAGAAACGGCCGCGGCCCCGGCCCTTGAAGCCTCTTGATCTTCCTGCCCCTCGGTACGAGGATGGTCTTTGCGTCGTGGAAGGGAAGAAGCTTGGGGCTTGTGAAAAAGGTCTGGAACCTGACGCCCAGAAGCGGCTGGTGGCTCGGTTCCTCTGCCGACCAGCCCTTCCAAAAACACCTCTTCCCGGTGTATTGAAGACCTGTTTGAGCGAGGTCTGGGCCTTATTCAAGGTGGTGAAGAGATTCACATGCTTTTTCAACTCCGAGATAAAAGCATCGCCAAACAAGAGCCCTTGAGCTTTCGGTCCAAATTCTTTGGCACCTAGATCCAGGAGTTTACTATCGATTCGGATCAGTGCCGAACGGCGTCTTTCTGTGCACAGGGCTGCATTGGCGTTTCCTAGTAGACACACTGATCGTTGGGCCCATTCCCATATTATATTCGGGTCGAGCTGAGATCCCTGACTGAGTGCCAGGTCTGCAAAATATAAAATATTTGCGATGGGGCCGAGTAAGTCCAGCACCTTGTCCTGTGCCGCCTTCATGCCCTTCCCCACACCCTTACGTGGGTAACGTCCGGAACGAGACATGAAGACCACTACTGTATTATCAAATTCGGGTGTGAGGGCTACTTTGTCCGGTATTAGTGGTCTAGGGCATTCGGCTCTGAGGCGTGCCCGTACATCCTTATCTAGAGGTTTACGAAGCCAATAACGTATGAAGTCCGTCAAGTGGTCTGGCAGTGTCCATTCGGAAGAGCGTGGGTGCCGAATGGTACGCGGATCGAATAGGGGGTTACCCTGGTCGTCCGTGAACTTTCCATCTCCGGTTTTCCCGGCTTTTTTGTCGTAAGAATTATCTTCTTCACGGTCGTCTTCGTCTAGAAACGTCTCTTTGACGAATCTCGAGGAGGTGGGGGGTAGGTCCTGCCACTCTTCCTCCTCCGATGGCGAGCCGTCCCCGTGCCATTCATCCACCACGTCCAGGGCGTGTGGTACATACGAATCCTCTTCGTCTGAGGAATGTAGTGCTCGGGGTGCCGGTGGTCGCCTTTCCGTGCTCTTACTCCGCTTAGCGGGTAATTTGCCTTTGGCTTTTGAGGATGGGGGGGAACCCCTCTTTTGCCTCTTTGTCTTGGAGAGCTTGGATCCCGAGGCTTCCATAGGTTCTGGGAGGCTAGTGCCGCCCTGGCTTTGGGGTAGTGCTCTCAGTAGGGCTTTCTCCACCGAGGCCGCCACAGCGGCGTTTATCATAGCCTGAAAATCTTGGCTGGTCTGATTGTCTTCCATGGCTCGTAATCTCTTCTTTCGTCCTGTAGGGCGAAAGGGAGAGTCAGTGCAGCGGTGGTATAATATATATAGTGACAGCCCTCTGGTACAACTGGGGGTCGTCCGCCAGTCAGTGGTGTCGAGGGAAGGTGTGAGCCTGAAAAGTAGCAGTTGGGAAAAAATGTCTGGGTGTAACCAGATTCACCACAGAGTTAGGCGCTCCAACAATAGGCAATTTTTATGAGCTGAGGTCAAGGCCTCTGTGCTTGTAATCGGGGTTCACCCCGGGTGGTGTGCCGTGGTGGACCAGAGGACACCCACATCAATGATATAGGTCAGTGGTTGACCGAGCATGCATATCTGGGCGGTCGCCCCAGGTGGTGTGCCGTGAAAAATACCCAGAGGACACCCACATACAGTGTACGGCAATGTACAGTAAATTAGTAGGACCCTGTGTAGGGTGTACAAGTAGCCTGTCCCTGGGCAGGGACGGTAAACTCAAAGTCCCGTGAGGGATATGACAGAGTATGACTGGACCTTGTAGGTGAGGCAGTATAGTCTGGCTCTGTGAAGGGTATAGCCAAGTACAATATATCACCCTGGGTAGGGTATATGATATGCCCTATATGGGGTACAAAGAGCCTGTATGACCCTGAGGGTCTGGAGACATGTATGTTGAAAAATGAAATGTCTCTTTAAATGCATGCGTGTAACATAAGCTCAATACAGATGACACATAGAAATCCTGTGTTGGCAGGCACTGAGGCATTTACAACCAGGGACATAGAGATCCTGTGACAACTTGAATTCGTCCTCTCCCTTATGTTAACATGTAGGGAGGGCTAGTACATGTGTAGCCCGGCGGTCGGGTGAGTTACCGATCCGCCGAGCGAGCGGGGAAGGCGGCCGCCCCGTATCACGCGAGCCGCGAGATCCAAGATGGCCGCCGCCCGCGTGTGAAAAACATTCCGCGGACCGCGGTCGCGCGGCGCGAAAAAAACAAACAGAGAAATCAAGTACAATCGGTAAAATAAATAAATCCCCGACTCCCTCTACCCGTACCCCACCAGTCCCCCGCAAACCCAGAAAAAGCGGAGCCGGCCTGTGAGGTGCGCGCGACGCTGAAAGTCGTCGCGCTCACGGGTACCGGCCGCAAGGCATACAGTAAACTTAGAAGGGGGGGACAGAAAAATAGCACGGCAGGATAGTGGTAGGGAGTCAAGGTTGGAGAGATGAACAACAGAAAATGGAAAAAATATATACCAAATAAATTATAATAAAGTTTTTCCAGAGAGGCAAAATACTCTGACCTTGTGTTGGCTGGAGCAGCAAAGAAAGAGGAAGTGATGTCATAGACAGGCCCTTTTATGGGCAGCATATCTTTTTTATGATTGGTTGTTACTGTTTCTGTGCTGCTGGAGTTTTGAGTAAAGAAAGATATGCAAATATGACGCCTCCTGTCATGTGGTAAAATTCACATTTACCAGAAATACGCAAGAGAGAGTGAAATCATAAAAAGCAAAATAATAATAAAAATCTATATATAATGGAATCCAAACAATACAGATAGGATTATTCCAATATGAATTGTTTGGCATTCCAAAATTCCAAACTGAGAACTTTGAGCTTTGAGCTATTAGTAAATTTGGCCATTTTGACTAAAATGTTTTAATTTACTTTGAATTCACTTTGGATGCCTGATAATCCACACTTTAGGGAATAAACCTATACATAAAACCAGTTTAGCATTATGGTTCTTAATGTCACAATACCAGTGTTAATTTTGCCGGCAAATTTCTATTTAGTTTTAGTCATAAAAAACCATTTTAGTTTTAGTCATATTTTAGTCATCTGATTTTTGTAGTTTTAGGCTAGTTTTAGTTGACTAATTGCCTCGTTTCCACTGAGCGGATCGGTTCGGTTCAGTTCAGTACGGTTCGCTATTTTGGGTGTTTCCATTATGAAAGTGGTCCATACAAGCGAACCGTACCAATCCATTCAGGGTCCTGCTTCAGATGTAGGGCCATAGAAAATGGAACGGTTCGGTTAGGGCGGAACTACTATACAATCCATTGATTGGTGGACAGGAAGAAAATTTTTTCTAAACCCTGCATGGCCGTGAAGGTCTGACTTGCAGTGGAAACACTCACCAGAATGGGCTGGACCATTCTAAACCTTCCAAACTGTACCAACCCAAACCGATCCGCTCAGTGGAAACGAGGCAAAAATCTCCAGTAGATTTTAGTCGACACAACTAAAATCTAATGGGTTTAAATAAAGCCTCTATCTGTCTCTTTGTGTCCCCTCAGCTCCCCAAGTGTCTTATTCATAAGCCCCCCATGTGTCTCATTTCTTATCCTCCCTCCCCATGTGTCTTACCTGCAAGTGTTAATTTTGATGTCAAATTTCAATTCAGTTTAGTCATAGTCTTTTGACTAAAAAGCCATTTTAGTTTTAGTCGTATTTTAGTCATCTGAATTGTTTTAGTTTTATTCTAGTTTTAGTCGACTAAATCTAAAAAATTTTAGTCAACTAAAATATGACTAAAATTGATAGTTAACAAAATAAACACTGCACAATACATTTTCTTTTTCAGATGATTATTCCCTAAAGTGTACATAATTGTGAATTCAGAGTGAAATGGAAATTTTAGGTCCAAATATCTTATCTAAAAACATCGCTGTCTGGGAGAACTTTTCCCATTTAACTTTTTAGGCCTACATTTTTCAAATTCACTTAGAATTCATTTTACATTTACAAAAATCTACATTTTAATGAATAACCCTGACAGATTTAATTAAACAGAAATAATTCAATGGGTTAGAGTACATTTTAAATTTGCGAACAAATGCTTTAATTAAATTAATTGAATTTAATTGATTTAAAATTTTAAATCAACTTAAAAAGATTTTTTCCAACATACTAGCGTATTAAAGCAATGTAACATAAAAATATAAAACAATATCGAAGTATTAAAAAAATTAAAATATTTTTTATTAAGTAAAATAAAATTGTAAAAAATGTATCCATAAATCACTAAACATTTGGAAAAGATGTCCAATAATACTAAATCGAGGTCAAAGTGTTTAATAGTTATTTTTTATCTAAGAATATATCTAATTTATACAAAAAACACGTTATTTACGTAGAATTTCATATGCTAGAAAAAGGATTTGTCTAATGTTATATCAGTGAAACTCATTTTAAATTTCAAAAGATCTAAGGAAAATCTGTGAGGAAGAAGTATTTTGTTGAACAGACAAAGATTTTTCTTCCCCCATTCATTATCAAAGGAAATATTTTAATTAGAGATGTTATTTGACTTTGGTTACAGCACACCAAGGACACTTCCTCGCAGCAATTAAATAGAATGTGTGGAAAGCTCTTGCCCTGCAGCTTCTGTAATTTAAATCATTGTTATCGATGGATTCTAGTTGGAGAACATATTACTCTGTCCGTATCATCAGACACTTTTGTAGCAATGTTGTTATCCAGCATTAATGTATTTTGAGAATAGTGTGTATGACAATTATTTTATTTTTACTAATTATATGAATGGACACTTTATTTATGTTTCTGGATAACCATTGATTCCACCCAGTTTCGTTGATTATTCCAGCCGGTCCATAGTCCAATCTGAGTTGAAAACCTATTTAGATTTGCATGTCTACCCGTTATTACTTTTCCATAAAGAACATTCAGAAGATACTGCATCATCTCAATACATTTTATTATTCTTAGGAAATTCTCCTCATGCATCTCACAGAAATCTCTATTTTCTTCTTCTTCCAGGAAGTAGGCTGCAAAGAGGACAATTATCTGCCGAAAAGTAGATGAACCTACTACAGAGAGCAGAGCAAGTTGCACATAGAAGAGGAAAAGAAAAGATCTGACTGTGGCGAAAGTGACCTCGCCACTGTTTTTTGGAGGGGCCTGTTTGCTAGCCTCTTGCCTTCTGACTATGGCCCCTGGGAGAGTTTGCCCTTCATAAACATTATTTGGGCATATGGACTTTTAAAAGACTTGTTCTGCCCCTTTAAATTGTATTGGAGCAGTTCTGCATCTTTAAATTGGCACTTCGGATACAGCCGAAGTGCCGAAGTAGTCGAAGTGGCCACCATTCGACAGCCGAACACGTGGCAGCGCCCATTTTGATTCATTCGAACGCAGTCAGCTGTGTTTTGCCGTCATGGAACTGAAATCGGCTACTTGACGGCACGAACACCGCTGAAGTTTTACCTTCCCTGGAACTAACTCATTCGACAATTTGAACGTCGTTCGACAATTTGAACGCTGTTCGACAATTCGTTTGATAATTCGAAGGCTGCCGTTCGCCTGTTTGAACTAAACTTAACATGGGAAATAGACCGGCCAAACAGCTCAAATCTCTGGAACTGTTGGGCATGAAAATGTGCGTGCGGTCGGTCAAAAGAGACTTCCAACTAACTCCCGAACGGCTGAACGGATTCAAATGAAATTTGGATATGTTTGTTCCCTAGTTATGCTGTTAATAAAAATGTAAGTTTTATTAATATTGGATGTATAATTTTAAAGTTATAGGAAATGTGTAAAAACTATATATTTTTCTGCCTGTGATAAATATGTTAGCCCATTGTGTTTAGTAAATATATCACAGGCAGAGGGGAGAATTTTGCTGTAATGAATAGGAGTGTCTGACTGTATTGTACGTTGTTGATTGGCGGTTTCACAAGGCCCACGTGGGTGGTAACCTTGTGGAGAAATGTGTATATAAGAGCATTAAAGCCTCAGTGCATTCTGTTCCTGCTTACACTCCAAAACTGTGTGTTATCCTGTTATTGGAGGGAAAGAAGATTTGCTCCTGTGTCTGCTGTTCCAGCTTGCAGGAGATTTAAGGGAAGAAGGCTTGCCCCTGTGTCTGCTGTTCCAGCTTGCAGGAGATTTAAGGGAAGAAGGCTTGCTCCTGTGTCTGCTGTTCCAGCTTACAGGAGATTCACCAGGGAAAGTCCTTGAAAGGACTAGAGCTAATTCCCCATTCGGCTCCAGGGAGGAGCGGTTCCAGGGCCCCAGTCCAGCCACGACGACTGTGGGCAGAAGTGCCGCGGTTTGTCCCCTGTTCCAGCTGGGAAGCGGTCCTTTGGCGGATGTACCCAGCCGGGGTACAGGGAGCTCCGCTACACTGACAATCCTTGTGTTCAAAGAATCGTCAGAATCTTAAATATGAGGGGCAAAGCTTATAGCTTAAATATGAGGGGCAAAGCTTGAAAGTCTTAAATATGAGGGGCAAAGCTTTAAAAGTAATATCATGAAGTTTTACTTTACTGATAGGGTAGTGGATGCATGTAATAGCCTTCCAGCTAAAGAGGTAGAGGTTAACACAGTAAAGGAGTTTAAAGGGAAACTCCAGTGCCAGGAAAACAATCCATTTTCCTGGCACTGCAGGTCCCCTCCCACCTCCCACTCCCCGGTTGCTTAAGGGGTGAAAACCCCTTCAGTTACTTACCAGAGGCAGCACCGATGTCCCACGTCGCTGCTTCTTCCTCCGCACCGCTCCTCCCTCTGATTGCGTCGGTCGGTGGGCGAGACTGATCCCGCCCACCGGCCGGGGAGACCTTATGCGCATGCCACTAGCCACTAGAGGTGGAGTTAACCCTGCAAGGTAATTATTGCAGTTTATAAAAAAGAGTGCTCCCACCCTCAGGGACCCACTCCCGCCGGGCTCTGGGGGGAGGAAGGGATTAAACTTACCTCTTTCTCCAGCACCGGGCGGGGAGCTTTCCTCCTCCTCTCCTTCTGCCTTGCGACGTCATCGGCTGAATGCGCATGCGCGGCAGGAGCCACGCTCGCATTCAGCCGGTCGCATAGGAAAGCATTTACAACACCGCTGAAGTTTTACCTTCCCTGGAACTAACTCATTCGACAATTTGAACGTCGTTCGACAATTTGAACGCCATTCGACAATTCGTTTGATAATTCGAACGGCTGCCGTTCGCCTATTTGAACTAAACTTAACATGGGAAATAGACCGGCCAAACAGCTCAAATCTCTGGAACTGTTGGGCATGAAAATGTGCGTGCGGTCGGTCAAAAGAGACTTCCAACTAACTCCCGAACGGCTGAACGGATTCAAATGAAATTTGGATATGTCTGTTCCCTAGTTATGCTGTTAATAAAAATTTAAGTTTTATTAATATTGGATGTATAATTTTAAAGTTATAGGAAATGTGTAAAAACTGTATATTGTTCTGCCTGTGATAAATACGTTAGCCTATTGTGTTTAGTAAACTGCTATGTTTATTTAAAAAAGGGTTAATCCTAGAGGGACCTGGCACCCAGACCACCTCATTAAGCTGAAGTGGTCTGGGTGCCTAGAGTGGTCCTTTAAGAGTAGTGGGTGTTGGCACCCAGACCACTCCAATAGGCAGAAGTGGTCTGGGTGCCTGGAGTGTCCCTTTAAGCATGAGTTTAAGCATGCGTGGGATAGGCATTAGGCTATCCTAGCTATAAAATAAGGCCAGGGACTAATGAAAGTATTTACAAAATTGGGCAGACTAGATGGGCTGAATGGTTGTTATCTGCTGTCCCATTCTATGCTTCTATATCTGGTCTCAGGTACACGGTTGAGATGCTTCTGTTTGTGACACTCATCAAGTTTCATTCCACAATCATTCTGTTAATGACTCAGGTCTTCCTCGTAATATGGTGACAGAAAGGCTGGCATCTAAAGATAAGCGTTTTATAATTACAAATTTCAAGGAATTAACATGAAAGAGAAAATTGCAGATGAATGTGTAACATGATCAGAGTGTTTCTAATAAAATGTTATCTCATTATTTTCCAGAAAATTAATGTATTCATTTTTTTTCCTTCTTATTTTATTTTTTTTATTTTTAAAAATGTTTATTTAAGTGTCCAGGGATTGGTGACATGGATTGATGACATTATAAGACCAATTCAAATTTTTCCATTTTGATGCCTCAGCGGTTGTTGCAACAGACAGGCCATCTATGCTAGTTGGCTGGGGAACTCCAGTCTTCATATTTTGAGCAAGAAAACAACGACAGAGAGTTTAGGATAGTGTGGTACTTTACAAAACCAACAAACAAATAAGAACCAATAAAACTCTGTGCTGCTATAAACTCTAAACCCTCAGTGGCAAAAAGCGCAGCATGGATGCAAGTTCACTGGAATGCTACTATAGTTTATTGATAGACAAGGAAACTATTTGTGTTTTTTTTTATGTTTTAGGTACTGCAGTATCCTAACAACTCCCTCTTTTTTCTTGGTTATAACTATTTTGCTAATTTTTGAGGTATACCTTTTGAGTATGTAATTTTTGACATTGCTAAATTAACCACGAGCTGCATGGAAGTGTTTTCATACACTCCACAACATCTGGAGCCCATCATTAATGCCAATATTACTGACAACAGCACGTTTCTTATAGTGACTGACTCTAAAAGCCTGCGAAAAATATCATAATCCTTGTTCAAGAAAGAGGTGAACTACAATCTCCATCAGTCTACTCTAGTGGATTATTTAAGAGTTAAACAGATTCCAAGGGGATTGAGTTCATAAAAGCCAATGTCAACCATTTGGTGTTTTTTGATATTCTGCATATGCTCTCTAGACTTGATAGTCTCCACCACAGTTAAAATATGTTTTTTTACTTTTAAATGCACTACTTAGCATTACTTATTAGGTCCTCACCCTACACATCTGCAAATGAGCTGGTAATCTTAACTGAAATTCAGAGCTGGGCAAAGCACCCTTCACTGGATTCCATGCCTCATCCAATGTCACAGCCTCCATCTTCGTGGTCAAATCGAATGCCTCATAGAGAAGCAATTGATTGAACTGTTCTACCAGCTCAGAGTGCAAATCTGAAGTTTTTCCTGTATTGTCGATGCAGTTTGAGAATTTGAATCATCTAACACAGGAGTTCAATATTAACATTGAGACTAGAGATGTCCCGAACGGTTCGCTTGCGAATAGTTCCTGGCGAACATAGCTTGTTCGGATGGTGAACATATGCGATGTTTGGTTCGCCCCCTATTCGTCATCATTGAGTAAACTTTGACCCTGTACCTCACAGTCAGCAGACACATTCCAGCCAATCAGTAGCAGACCCTCCCTCCCAGACCCTCCCATCTCCTGGACAGCATCCATTTTAGATTCATTCGGAAGCTGCAGTCTTTTTTTTATTATTTTTTTTTTTAGACAGAAGTGTGTTATATTTGAGCATGCTAGGCTGAATGTGCGTATATCATGGCTAGTTGCACTGAGGGTATGAGTATATAGCAGTACATTGTTGTGAAAGATGGCTGTCATGTTTAGGGTGTAGCTTGCATGTTATCAACTGTGTATTTATATCAGCAGCTCCACCACTAGTTATAAATCAAGTGTGAGTCGCCCCATGAGATGAGACTAGTGAATAACATAATACATGAACGGTTAAGGTAAAGGCATGTAAGGAACTACGACAATAAACTCGTTAGGAGGTGAAATAATGACATGTTTAAACACTTGCTACTTTACGATTAGTTAATGTGCAGAAAGCAGTTCATGTGATCAAAGGCATGGTGTGGAGGATCGGCTATAGTGGGACATGCTTGGCAGGCTGCTGTTTACTGCTTGTGCTCATCCGATCCCTTCTGGGCGCCAGGTGCAGACCCTGGGAGTCCCTGATACCTGGAACAACAAAGGCAAGTCTCTGGCTGAGTGCCGGGTTCGCAGCTTAAGGTGGTGGAAGCTTGTTTTGTCGGGTGGTCGGATCTGTCCCGGTGGTGCTTCACGTCCGGTGCGGGATTGTGGTGGCTTAAG
Organism: Pelobates fuscus; assembly: GCF_036172605.1. Taxonomy (NCBI): domain Eukaryota; kingdom Metazoa; phylum Chordata; class Amphibia; order Anura; family Pelobatidae; genus Pelobates; species Pelobates fuscus. The sequence continues at coordinate 448,128,490 of NC_086317.1, forward strand.
GTGGAGGCGAGTGCTTGACGTGGGGCAGGCTCTGCATTTCTGTTTGTGCCTCTGGCCCGTCTTCGACGCCTTTTGCGTTGGTGGATTTTAATGGGGACTGCTTCGCTTAGCTGTGGTGGAGCTTGTTGGGGCTGTGGTGGAGCTTGTTGGGGCTTCCTGCTTGTTATTTTCTTCCAAAATTGATGAAAGAGTCTGTCCAGCTTAGACTCAATATCCTGCCATGCTTTGCTGGTACCAGGAGGACACGCGGCTACCGCCATATTGGGAGAGTTGCAGATGAGTATGTCAGCCTGGACGGCTGTGCTCTGTGCATCCATTAGCTCCAGACAGCCTCTCAGGGGTGGACAGGGATAACCCCCACCGGTCCGAGGGGGGGTAACGGAGCTCCTGCCGGGAAGTAGCTGCTCCTGGGCATCCCAGGATCAGGAGATCGGCCGCCTCTCCCGCCCGGTGAGCACCAGGCCACACTTGCCACGCGGAGGTAAGTAAGACTCTGTCGAGTTGCTGACCGCTATTAAGCATGTCGGGTCGGTCAGGTAGGAGCAACATTGCTGGGTCATCCCCCTTCTGGGGTGAAATTCACTTGTTGATAGCTGCTTAAAGTGAGATATTGAGGGAGCTCACACGAAGTGCGTCTTTCCTCCATGACAGCTAGGCCCCGCCCCCCGGAAGCTGCATTCTTAGTGAGAGGAGGGACAGTGTAGCTGCTGCTGATTTAATAGGGAAATCGATAGCTAGGCTAGTGTATTCAGTGTCCACTACAGTCCTGAACGACTCATCTAATCTCTGCTGTAAGGACATCACCCCAAAAAGCCCTTTTTAGGGCTAGAACATCAGTCTGCTTTTTTTTTCTGTGTAATCTAATTGCAGTTGCCTGCCTGCCAGCGTGTGTCAGGCTCACAGTGTATACTGTGCCCACTTGCCCAGTGCCACCACTCATATCTGGTGTCAAAATAGCTTGCATTTAAACAAAATAAAAAAATTTGACTGTAATATAATAGCAGTCAGTTTCCTTCACATGTGTGCGTTTCAGGGCCTGCCAGGGCACAGTGTCACACCAGTGCAACTCATATCTGGTGTAACAGTAGTGTACATTTAAAAAAAAAAAAAATACAGGGGGCTTGTTGTCACCTTTCGGGGACCCTTGGTGTTGTACGTGGCTGGGTGGAGGAAGAGACCTTCAATGACATCAGTGAGGGCAAGGAACAGGACATGGCTAGCTTGGTATACAACCTTGTGCAAATGGGGAGTTTGCGGTTGTGCAAATGGACTGTTTGCCGTTGTTTGCGGTGCGTTAAACGGGGAGTTTGGTCTGTCACTGTGAAGCGGGCGTAACCCTTACACTACCCGATCGATACAACATCATACCTGATTTAAAGCACGTTATTCCACACAATTTAGGAATGTTAGGTGATTTATGCCCTTTATGGATTAAAACCAGACTCTGCATCAACTATGTAATTTTCCATTGGAGTTTTGCCATGGATCCCCCTCCGGCATGCCACAGTCCAGGTGTTAGTCCCCTTGAAACAACTTTTCCATCACTATTGTGGCCAGAAAGAGTCCCTGTGGGTTTTAAATTTCGCCTGCCTATTGAAGTCTATGGTGGTTCACCCGGTTCGCCCGTTCGCGAACATTTGCGTAAGTTCGCGTTCACCGTTCGCGAACAGAAAATTTTATATTCGCGACATCACTATTTGAGACATTTCAGAATTAACAGGAAACCTTGCAGATATACACATTTAAAAGAAATACACGGGATTATCAATTCAATAGTTTACACAAAATGAAACAGAAGGAGGTACATCCAAAAGCAAGTGTTGTGGCTATACCCAAAGGGGACAGGCTTCAGACCAGAGGGAGACCGCAAAGAAAATGCACAAGGATAAGGGGTACTTAACCTATCCAGTATGCCTGTAACTAATATACAGATTAAAACTTTGGTAAGGGCAGGGGTAGGCAACCTTTGGCATGTCATATAGTTACATCGTTACATAGTAATCTTGGTTGAAAAAAAACTACAGTCCATCAAATTGAAACCCATGAGTTTATGCTGTTGATTTAAAAGAAAACCCAATTATAGTCATTTCTATTTATGCCACATAAAGGGAAACAATTTATCCCTTTTATCTTTGGATCCAACAACATGTTTACATACCTACCAATCCTTTCCTTGAATATTCTGTTTATGCAAAAAGCATCCATGCCTTTATTAAACATATCTATAGAATCTGATAAGACAACATCATTCGGAAGAGAATACCACATATTTATTGGTCTGACTGTAAGGAACCCTTTGTTCTGCTCTAGACTAAAATGCCTTATTTTCAGTCCCAGTGGATGACCTCTGTCTGTTGTATATTCCTACTAATGAACAGGTTAGCACAGTGGTTCTCAAACTTTTAAGGTTCAAGGTGCCCAGAAATGCTTGCCATTCAGGCACAGATCCAGAACCTAATCTTGGAAGGGGCACTGGTAGATTATTAAAAGAAAAATCCAAGCACGATAACCATTGTTGCACTTTGTAGTGGTTATGGTTCCAGTAGTGCCATAGTGCCCTCCAAGGATAAGTAGTCAAACTGTTTAAGAACAGTTTGACAACTTACCTGGGATCTGCTGGGATAGGCGTTGTAGTAGGGGATAGAGGAAGTAATGTGTGTGATTGGTGCAATATATGTGTGATGTAGAATTATTAAAAATCTTTATTGCACCTGTATTGAATTATTGTACTAACTCCATTTTAACTTCATATTATAACAAATCCTCCATTTTAACTACACTGCATGACAGAATTTCCTAACAGCATTTAGTATAATGAATAGAGACTGTATTTTCTAGAAAGACATGACTAACCCCGGAATTATTGAATCTCCTGTAACATGCAACAAAGTATAACCAAGGCCATAGCCAAGGCCATGAGAAGCAGGCCTAATGAAATGTTCTATTCATAAAAAGAATCCTGCACCTGACCACGAGTCTGACATCACTAACTACCCAAAATGACGCTCAAGCCCCCCTTCCCACCGAGTAAGCCTCGTGCTGGGTAAGATGGCACTTGAGCCATCTGTCCACACCCGTGTCCAGAACAATACCACCTCCCGGTGGGAGGACACCTAGCTAACCACTTAGTTCTTGAGCCAATAACTAATATTGATGGGTGGACATTGACATAGCCACTTAACACTTAATCCAATTAATGATGTTTATTTACTGATATCTTGATAATCAATGATGATGTAATTTTGCTTTTATAAGGGTCTGCGAGCCCGCTTTTGATCAGATGCCATTAAATTTTCTCGAAGTTATTTTAACCTGAACTCCGTGTGTCAGTGTGAATTTACTTCTGCGTATACGCAATTTAATTATCTCAGATTTGGACAGGAACAGATAGATATTTAAACATATTTGTTTATTTCTAAATTAATCCTAATCAATTTGGCGCCCAGAACGTGGGGCACCGGGCTATGGCCTCTGGCCGGTAAGCCGTCCTAAGGAAGACACTGTTGGACGGAGGAATCCGGGGGGAAGGAAAGGAGATTGATCACCTCCCTGTACACGGTAGAGACTACTGCAGAGTTTATCCGGTATGTTCCAGCCCCTTTGATTGACCCGTCCACGTCTGTGACTGCTACCGGGAGGACATCAAAGACAGGTAATATCTTGCCCGGTGTCTTGTTGTTACCCACCTGTTTACCTGTATTTAGTCTATCTGGTGCCTGAGTGTGTTTGTACTGGCTTGTTTAGCTTAAGTGCCCGGGTGGAGTGTTTGTCTGTGTGCCCCTTTTGGGATAAAGGGGGGTGGACCTGTGGTGTTTGCCTGGGGGTCCTCTGTTGCCTGTTTACCCCTTTTAGGAGCCACGTGGCTGTGGCTGTAAGGAAAAAAGGGGGTGGACCTGTGGAAATTTTCCTGGGGGTCTTCTTTGCCTGTTTACCTCTTTTAGGTGCTGGGTAGCTGCAGCAGTAAGGAAAAAGAGGAGGGGGGAATCTGTGGAGGGGGTGTAGACTCATTGCTTCCTGGGGATTCCCCATGGTGTCACTTTGACAGCCTAGCTAGCCTCATTGTGCACATAACTCTGCTTGCAGAGAGGTGGTACCCTCCAGCTTCGAGCGCTGAGGCTGGTGGAATTCCAATTTTATTTGTGGCGGGTGGATTCAAGCAGGCATTGCTGTCTCCAGCACCACGTGGTAGTGAGACTTACGGGTGGGTCCGTAGGGGCGCTACGGGGGTGAGGATAGTGGTAGCCACACTTAGTGGACTGCTGTAACAAGGGAGGCTATACAGGATTCGGGTCGGAGATGGTTGCTGTTTCCTGTGGCCGCTGGTAGTGAGACTTGAGGAAGTCATTCTCCGAGCGGGGACACTACGAGGTTGAGGGAGGTGACTTTGGTCACATGAGTAAAGGAAAGGGATTACTGTTGATTTTATTTGAACTGTGATGCATGCACTGTATTTCAATTGAATTGTTGTTTTTTGTTTAATTGGGAGTCATTCAAACTCCTGTGTCTGTCTCTAAATTTCACTTTACTTTTACTTTTACTCCACTTCCTGTATTATTTACACTATCCACTCCTATTTCTCTTGTGAGAGAAGTGATTGGTCACACACTTCTCACCTCGCTCCTAGGCGGGATTAGTGACTAGTCTACGTTTTGGGAAGACGCACTTGGGGGGACCCACCCTTCCTGAGTGGCAGTCGAGCATTGTAGACGTTCTGTTTCATTTTCCTTTCCCTATATCTGGGACGCCTTTTATAGGGGGATATGGGACAGGGTTTGAGTAAGCCCGGTAAGGGCTGGTTAGCGTGCGTTATACTTCCTGTATTATTTACACTATCCACTCCTATTTCTCTTGTGAGAGAAGTGATTGGTCACACACTTCTCACCTCGCTCCTAGGCGGGATTAGTGACTAGTCTACATTTTGGGAAGACGCACTTGGGGGGACCCACCCTTCCTGAGTGGCAGTCGAGCATTGTAGACGTTCTGTTTCATTTTCCTTTCCCTATATCTGGGACGCCTTTTATAGGGGGATATGGGACAGGGTTTGAGTAAGCCCGGTAAGGGCTGGTTAGCGTGCGATCTCGTTGAAGATAGAGAGGGTGAAGAAATGGTTAAAGGAGTTGAAAAGATTGCTAAAGTGTGTAAAATTGCTGTGCCTTCATGTGGTAGATTGCAGCCAGAAAGCTGGCGTAGATTACTGACAGAGAAGAAAGACAAGCTTACAGATAATGATTTATTACGTACTGCTGAAGCATGGTACAGAGTAGCGAAGGCTATTCAGCAGGAATGTTGGGTTGAGGAAGAAATAGATCACAAAGGTGTTTGTGTATCATAATAATTGTGTTGCTGGGGCATTCCCTCAGCCAGCGCCCCAAAATGGCGCCCAGGGGATGTCCATCCCCAAGGTTCAGTCAGCAATAAGTGACAGCCAGCTGACCATGTTCCCCACTCCCAATCCTCCCATCACCCATCCCGTCATTTCCCCTGTTTGTCTGGTCCTGAATTCTGATGGATCATTATTCTCCCCATCATCATCCCTAACATTCCCATCATCCTCATCCATCCCTGCACTACCTTCTCTGCCTAATCCAAGCATTACATCCGCCATTCCTTCTCTACACTCTCTCTCTGTCAATGATCCTACCCTCCCATCTGCATCCACCCAGTTCACTAAACCCTCCTCCCTTGCTACTGTCAATCCTACTACACCCGCTCCGGCTCCTCCTACTACACCTGCCTCTGCTAATCCCTCTCCGTTCTCTCCCCTTCCCACTCCTCCCACAGCCCAGGTTCCCACCCCTTCAGTTTCATATCCGAATCCCGGATATCCCACCTCCTTCCCTATTCCCTGCCCAACTAACCCACCTTCCCCAGGTTCCGCCCAAACCCCTACCCAGTTGTCTTGGCCCTACCCCTTCCCTTACCCCTTGGCCCTGCCCTATCCAAACCAAGCCTACTTCCTGTCCCAAGCCACTCCCCAGACCCCGGTCATGCCCAGTCCGGCACAGTCTGCCCCGGATGTGCCCACATCCAACATGGCCGCCACTTCTTCCCTTAACCCTAACGCAGCTTCCTTTCACGCCTCCAATATGGCGGCCCCCAGTCATCCAGCACCCCTAATGCCGGTACTTCCCGGTGATTACTCACCCCAAGCACATAATCCACTGGCCACTCCAGCTTCTGGGATTCCCTCATTTCCCCCGGTTCTGACACCTCAAGTGGCCCCATTAATTAGAGGGGTCCAGGTCACAGACGAAGATGAGTATGAGGAGGGATCCCAGGACTCACAGGAGGCCACGGGGCCTCTGCCTCGCCGTTCCCTCGATGATCCTTTTGGACATACAGGCCGGGGGGATCGGGCCCCTCCTAAATATGTAGCTTTTAATCCTACTCAGGCTAGTGCCCTGATGAAATCACTCCCTGACCCAGAAAAACAACCTATGCCTTTTTACCGAGGAATAGTTCAGATTCAAAAGACTTATTCTGCAGCATGGCGTGATTTACTGAGCATTTGTGCTATCAAAGCCGGGGATGCATACTGGCCCAGCATGGCCCGCCACCTCAGTACAGATCTGCTTATAAGTGACATTGATTACCCCTCCGGAGTAACTTTTTGTAACCAACTAAAAGAATGGGCTAAGGACAAACTTGCAGATCAGGCTGCTGGCCTTACTGATATTGTACAAGACAAAGGAGAATCAGTGGAAAGGTTTCATGCAAGACTGTTTCAAATGTTTACAGATTTGGGATTTGATCTTACAGACAAGATCCATTCTCAAATGCTGTCTGGTGCTTTTGTCCAAGGTGTTAAAGACTCCATACACAAGGGAATCATTGCTGCACGCCCTGAATATAAGGTAGTCCCTCTGGATACCTTACTCTAAGTTGCTAGGGGTCTGGAATCTGCCCAGACTCCTAGAAGGCCCAACTCAGCTCCTCTCATGGTGTCCCGTACCGGACCTGTCCCAAAAGGCACCAAACCCGAGGATGGACATTGCTTTAATTGTGGTGCTAAAGGACATTTCAGAGGTGAATGCCCAGAGTCCAAGAAAGAGCCCAAGAAAGTGACAAAGGCTGCACCTGTCCCCAAAGCCCCAAAAACAGTTCCAATTGTTGAGGAACCAGATGATTAGGAAATTGGCAAGCCTGTGTCATTAACCCCTGTCATGGCAGTGTCTTCAGGGGATAAGGGGGGACCACTTGCCACTGTGACTCTACCCATTGAAGGACAACCTACTACATTTCTTGTTGACACAGGTGCAGCCCGAAGTGTTCTACGAGAACAAGACCTGCCAGACCCATCTTTTCTGTCAAATATTGATGTCTCTTGTGTTGGAGTGGATGGCCAACCAAGACACAGTCCTTTAACAACTCCATTACGAGTTGGCAACTACCCTAGCTTGCTTGCTCGTTTTGTGGTATCCTCCACATGCCCAATTAACCTGTTAGGCGCTGATGTCCTCTCACGCCTGCAGGCATCTATCATCTTCACTCCAGATGGACAAGTAGAATTGTCTACTCCTCTATCTGAATCAGACACCTCAGCCTTGTGCTCCCTGCCTCTGATGCTGCATTTAGAAGAACCCCGTGGGGAAGCAAAGGAACAGAGGTCCAATTTTCCAGATGCACTAAAGACAAAGGTACCTGCAAAATTATAGTCCTCAGGCCCAGAGGACATAGGTCACCTAAAAGTTCCACCTGTGGTGGTAAAGCTCATTCCAGGAGCAAAGTTACCAAGAAAACCACAATATCCTTTAAAACCAGCTTAAGCTGCAGGCTACATCCCAAATGTCCTTCCAGAATAGAATGGCCTTAGACATGATTTTAGCTGAAAAAGGGGGTGTATGTAAAATTTTACCCGACACCATGACATGTTGTACTTACATCCCAGAAAACACAGGCCCTAATGGTAAAGTCACCTTAGCCATAGAAAAATTAAATGAGCTCTCTGAAGAGTTAAAAAGAAATTCTGGGATAAAGGATCCCTGGGAAAGATGGTTTGGTTGGATGACAGGATGGCAAAAAGCTTTAATGCATATTGGTATGGCAATACTAATTTCTCTTTTTATCTTTGCTCTTCTCGTTTGTTGTGTCCTCCCTTGTCTGAGAAAATTCCTACAGAAGACTGTAGACCAAGCAACACCAACTTTTGCACATCTGGCAGTTGATGACCAAGATTTTCAAGATCTCAACTCACCCTGTATACCGCTGCAAACTATCCCTTTTGTTGATAAAGTGCAAGAGTTCTAGGAAGGGACCAGCTTAGGGACAGCATCCGTCTGTAATGGGTAAAGTCTCCCGTGCGGAGAAGTGGTGGACAAGCCACCGTGGGCCACCCATGGGAGTGAAGCGTTCGAGAGCCATGCTGACGGATGAGTTAACCTACTAGGGTCAGATTAAGGGACAGAATTGCACTTTGCATTAACACCTAGCTAGCGGCCACGGGGTTTCTGTGCCTTTGGGCTAACACGTCTTCTGGTATTAACAAATAAAGTTTATCTTTTTAGAATCTAACATTTCATAGGGGGGACTGATGTAGAATTATTAAAAATCTTTATTGCACCTGTATTGAATTATTGTACTAACTCCATTTTAACTTCATATTATAACAAATCCTCCATTTTAACTACACTGCATGACAGAATTTCCTAACAGCATTTAGTATAATGAATAGAGACTGTATTTTCTAGAAAGACATGACTAACCCCAGAATTATTGAATCTCCTGTAACATGCAACAAAGTATAGCCAAGGCCATAGCCAAGGCCATGAGAAGCAGGCCTAATGAAATGTTCTATTCATAAAAAGAATCCTGCACCTGACCACGAGTCTGACATCACTAACTACCCAAAATGACGCTCAAGCCCCCCTTCCCACTGAGTAAGCCTCGTGCTGGGTAAGATGGCACTTGAGCCATCTGTCCACACCCGTGTCCAGAACAATACCACCTCCCGGTGGGAGGACACCTAGCTAACCACTTAGTTCTTGAGCCAATAACTAATATTGATGGGTGGACATTGACATAGCCACTTAACACTTAATCCAATTAATGATGTTTATTTACTGATATCTTGATAATCAATGATGATGTAATTTTGCTTTTATAAGGGTCTGCGAGCCCGCTTTTGATCAGATGCCATTAAATTTTCTCGAAGTTATTTTAACCTGAACTCCGTGTGTCAGTGTGAATTTACTTCTGCGTATACGCAATTTAATTATCTCAGATTTGGACAGGAACAGATAGATATTTAAACATATTTGTTTATTTCTAAATTAATCTACATCATGTGTGTGAGGAGTGCAGTGTGCGTGAGGGGTGCAGTGTATGGGGGTGCATTGTGTTTGTGAAGGATGTAGTGTGTGTGTGAGGGATGCAGTGAGTGAAGGATGTAGTGTGTGTGTGGCACTGTGAGTGGGGGTGCAGGTTGTATGAGTGGTTCAGTGTGTGTAGGGGTAATGTGTGTATGGCGGGAATGTGTATGTATGGGGGGCAGTGTGTGTGTATGGAGGTGCAATTGTGTGTATGGGGGCAGTGTGTGTGTGTGTATGGGGGCCAGTGAGTGTGTGTGTGTATAGGGGCAGTGTGTGTGTGTATGGGGGTCAGTGTGTGTGTGTGTGCATGTGTATGAGGGGCAGTGTGTATGTCTGGGGGTTACTGTTGGTCTGTGGGGGTAGGAGGGCATATAAATATATACTTTTATTTATTTTTTATTAAAAAACTTTTTAAAATTATTTTCATATGCCTCCTTCCTTCTTATCTTTGCCTTGGAGGGGGGACAGTACTAATCCCTGTTGGTTCAGTGGAGACGCCCTGGCGGTCCAAGTGGTGAGAGTGAACTCTAGTACCAACATGGCGGAGCTGCAGGTTAGAGCTACCCTAGGTCCTCTCTCCCTCCCCTGCTGGCTGCAAGCACTACACTGCTAGTGGCCCAGAGCGGGACATCTCTGATCTAACTTCTGGTCCTGCAGAGCGGACAGGGGAGAGGGAGGCACAGTTCCCTGTCTATGATCATATGATCATAGCACTGAGGAAATATCTTGCGGTGTCCCTGCACATAGATTTTTGTACTGACCCTGTATATACTTATATAGCGCTTTCATATCCCCTCTGAGATGTCTTTTTTCTAATGAAAACAAATGCAGTTTTTATATCCTTTCTTCGTAACTAATGTTTTCCATCCCCCTAACTTATTTTGTATTTTGCTCACCATTGCACATTTTCTAGTTCTGCAATATCCTTCCTAGTGCCTAAAATTGCACTACATATTCAAGTTGTGGTCTTAACATTGATTTATAAAGAGACAAAATGATGTTTTGATCACATAAATCAATAGCTCTTTTATACATGAAAGCCCCGTACTAGCTTTTGCAATGACAGACCAGCATTGTATACTATTGCCTAGTTTGTGATCTTTAATTGTTCCCAGGTCCTTTCCATTTAATGTTATCCCTAACTCATGCACCCTTCAAACATGCAACTGTAACCCCAATTCTGAAAAAGCCCAGCCTTGACCCCAACTCCCCATCCAACTACCGCCCTATCTCGCTACTGCCATTTGCCTCCAAGATCCTCGAGAGAGTTGTGTACACCAGACTGACTGACTTTCTCTAAACCAACTCTCTGCTTGACCCCCTTCAGTATGGATTCTGCTGGTCATTCTGTCGAAATGGCTGTGACCAAAATATCCAACGATTTAATTGCTGCTAAATCTCGCGGGCATTACTCTATCCTAATTCTCCTTGATCTTTCCGCTGCCTTTGACACTGTTGATCATCAACAGCTTCTTCACATTCTCCGTAATTTTGGTCTATGGGATACTGCTCTTTCCTGGTGCTCCTCCTACCTCTCCCAGCGGTTTTTCAGTGTTTCTTTCTCTGACTCTGCCTCTTCCCCCCCAACCACTCTCTGTTGGCGTCCAAAAGCGTTATTTCATTGGTCCCCTACTGTTGTCTATCTACACTGCCTCCCTTGGTAAGCTCATCAGTTCCTTTGGCTTCCGTTATCATTTCTATGTGGATGACACACAAATCTACCTGTCCTCTCCTGATCTCTCTCCACCCATCTTGACTTGTGTCTCTGACTGCCTCTCTTCGATTTCCAAATGGATGGCTGCTCACTTCCTTAAACTCAACCTGTCCAAAACAGAACTTCTGGTCTTTCCTCCCTCAAGTGTTACTACTCCCGTGTCTGTCTCCATCCAAGTCAAAGGCGCTACCATCACCTCTACCTCGCAGGCTCGCTGCCTGGGTGTTCTTTTTAACTCCAACCTCTCCTTCACCCCTCATGTCCAATCAATCACCAAATCCTGTCGCTTCCATCTGAAAAACATAGCGCGCATCCGCCCCTATTTAACCCCGAATGCGGCTAAGGTGCTGGTCCATGCTCTTGTTCTCTCTCGCCTGGACTACTGCAATGCTCTTCTCAGTGGTCTTACATGTTCCCAGATTGCACCGCTGCAATCTATAATGAATGCGGCAGCGAGGCTCATTTTCCTGTCCGCCCGCACCTCTCACGCCTCCCCGCTCTGTCCGTCCCTTCATTGGGTTCCAGTTAGATATAGGGCTCAATTTAAAATTCTGGTGCTTGCTTACAAGTCCCTACATAATGCCACTCCAACCTACCTATCCTCCCTAATACACAAGTATGTCCCGTCGAGGCCCCTACGCTCTGCCAAAGACATACGTATATCCTCTGTCCGTACTCCCACCTCTAATGCCCGCCTTCAAGATTTCTTCAGGGCTGCACCTCTTCTGTGGAACTCCCTTCCCTTCTCCGTAAGAATTTCACCCAGTCTCCACTGATTCAAAAAATCATTAAAAATGTACTTCTTCAAGAAAGCATATCAATTAAACTGTTAGCAGATTTTTATCCCCCACCCCATGACTCCTCTCCTGCAACTGTCAAAATTACCTACTACGCCCTCAGTGAATACTTTTCTAACAACCTAATTCGTACCCCTACTTTTACCCTTTGTGTCATTATACCCCACTCCCTCTAAAATGTAAGCTCATGGAGCAGGGCCCTCCACCTCTCTGTTCCTGTACGTCCAGTTGTCTGGTTACAATTACATGTCTGTTAGCCCACATATTGTACAGCGCTACGGAATCTGATGGCGCTATATAAATAATAAAATAATAATAATAATAATAATAATAATAGTAATAATAATAATAACTCTACCCCATTTAATGTGTAAGTGGCTTGTGGGTTCCCTTTTCAAAAATGCATGACTTTGCATTTATTTGTATTGAATCTCATATGCCACTTGCCTACCCATTGCCCCAATTTATCCAAATCCCACTGTAGACAAGTTATATCAAGTTCAGTCTGCATTTAAATCCAACACTCAAGGGACCCAAAGATCCAACAAATCAAGTTGATGAATTGACAATGGGTGCAAAAACCAATTATAAATATAAGGTTAATCTTAAAATGTGTAGTTTTTTTTCCTATTTTGCCAAATACCTCAGTACATAATACAGATTAAGGAGCAGCGCACACATAAAAATACATTTTTACATTTTATAAGGCTACTTAAAATCACCTATCTCAGGAAACAAATATGGAGATCCAGTTCCACCATATGGTCATATTGTGTTAAGCCCACCACTAGTTAACAGTACTCCAATATCAGTGAGTCCTATGAATATCAGTGAGTCCTATGCCAATTCCAACATGGGAGACAAATTAAATAGTGCCAGTGCTAAATAAATTAAAGTGTATTTTAATAATCTGTATTATTGTAATAATTGTCGTCTTTACTATGTAAGTTCGGAATCCAGGACAGATTTATTTTGTGTGCGCTGTTCTTTAATCTGTATTAAGTATAAATTTTAGTCATCACGGCAGCACCATTCCTGCAAAATGCTCGTTTTACTAAATAACTCAGTACAGACATTAACAAAAACTGTTAAGAAAACATTTACCCTGGCACTCACAACAGATTAAACACAATATTTATTATACTAAAAAAGGGCTCAATGATGAAAAGGGAATTGGCTCAAAATCTTGATATTACCATCAAACTAGCCAAGTGTGGCTTGAATGAGTGATACAGGAAACTAAGGCCTACCATGAAGAAACTATGAGAGTTATTGAACAGGACTACTAATGTGTGTCAACACTGATTTAAACTGTGGTAGATAGAGATTTAGCTGAAAACATTATCTCTATGTCACATCACTCATTTTTTGTGAATATGTTCCTGGTTACACTTGTCTTTTACACTTTGAATAAGGATCGTAAACATCCCACACATGCTACTGGGCGACCTAATTTAGATTTTCCTGCCATTGGCAGTGTATATTGCTCAATTCCTACAACCTCTGGTGTGCAAAGGAGCATTCTATGTCAAAGGCAGTAACAGTCTTCTTGAGATTAAGGATTTAGAAATGTGAGTACCCTAGTCACCATTGATGTTGCAAACCTGTAGACTACAACACCACATAAGGATGGGTTATCTGTTGTTAAGAGAATTCTACTAAAATAAGCAGTTGGGTAATTTTGAACACTCTTTTGGAAATTGTATTAACTAATTTTTATGAACATTTACAGGAAACAACCATTGGCATTAATATGGTGCCGTCGTATGTCAACTTGTCTATGAGTTCAAGGTGGACTCTCTGCATGGTAGCGATTAGCACAGGTGGAATTTATGCCTGTGGCTGCGTTACATTGATGATTGTATTTTGATTTGGAACCGTACGTGGAACTGGAATTTTTTATAGTATTTCTGGATTCCCATCAACCTTTCATGTAATTTACTCACACAGCTGATGCTTCAAGTGTGAGCTTTGTTGATGTTACAGTTCTCAAAAAAAAGTGGATAGGCTATGTACTGACCTACATAACAAACTCACAGATGCAAACTGTTTGCTGGACTCTACGAGTTTGCATCCTGTTGAACAAAAATATTCTTTCCCCTACAGTTAATCCCTACTGTGAGACACATTGGCAGCGATAGCTCTTATTTGGATGATTGTCTGCAATGGCAGTTACATTTAAACAATAAGGGTATAATCATCGCCGCCTTTGAGAAGCCAGCACTAATCCTTGATGAGAGAGACACTACTGACTACAAGCAACAAATATTCAACGTTTTCTATTTGTAAGTAGGTTTTTTCCTTTTCATTTCTAAATTACAAATGATTATTCCATCTAATTGGCACATGCTTCAGCTTGATAAAGATATCGGGCATCTGTTCAAGCATCCCCCAATTTTTTTGCTCATAACCTTGGCAGTAACATTACATTTATGGTTGTTAAAGCTTATGCACAGAGACAGGAGAAACAATTGTTTCTGGCTAAACCTGTTGATGGGGCTTATCCCTTTCTCAACTGTAATCACAGCAGTGGTATTACTAGAGTTGAATTCTATGCACACATTAGAACAGGCCAGATAATTAAGTAGAAAGGTTTTTTTTACTTGTCAACCTGATTCGTGGTATATCTCTTGAAGTATCTCTTGTGGCTTGGTTTATGAAGTAGATGTGATCCATGCTTTGAAAGATTGCATATCACTCTATCAGGAATGATTTGTTTGACAAGTCAGTGGCAAAGCACTTCAGTGCAATGCACCACAATGCATTGTAGCTAAAGTATCAAGTTCTAGAGAGAGTGTCCCATCTCACGAGTCGTGGGAACTGAGAAAGAGAAATTATTGCAAAGAAAGGTCGGATGGATGCACAGAATGATTATGGTGTCATCCACTGGTCTCAATGAGAAACCCTGCTTGGCCAATATAGTGAATTTAATATAGTGAATTAAATGTTTGGCTCTGAATTGGTTCTAACTCACTATTGATATTATTCTGTTACAGGAGACATTTTTTTTTTTGTGCTTCTACATTTGAACTCATCAAGTATTTGCCCACAAGGTGCACCGTGATTTGGTTAGCAATAATCAATGTTGGATACATTTTGATTTTAAATAAGAAAGTATCTGATTAAAGGGTTACTCCTAGCTCTAGGTTCATTTCAGTCATTTGGAGATAGTCCTGGAGCCTTGAGTCTGTATGTGCAGCATACAAGCGTAACTCCACCTCCATCAGCATTATAAGGATGTCATCAGAGTTCCGTGCCGGCTAATGTCAACTCTGTGCAAATTTTGGTGATAATCTAAACCATTGAATGTCAGCCGTTGCAGAAGCTGGAAGTACCAGGGAACCAGGTCAGGGTACTCCTGGCATCATGATCACTATAGAGGGCTTGTTCTATTTTATTTGTTATACTTTTTTAAGCTAAAATGTATCTTTTTTTAATGAATCAAAACAGAGTGCCAGATATAAATGATTTATTCCTTTTGGCAGATTGCCGGTACATCTTCCTGTTTGTTTACTGGAGTTATGTGCCTTAGTGACAGGCTCTGGACAACAATGTTGGATGAGTATGGATGTCTAGCATCATCCCACTGATGTCATTTTTTTCTTGCAAGAGTTTGCATGAAACCTTGAAGATGTACCTGCATGGTGCCTTGTTTGCTTTATATATGGATAAGTGTTTTTGGGTAATTCAAGGGGATAATGCATTGATGAAGGGTCAAAAGTCACTGGTAACACACCTCTTTAGGAAATCCTCATATCTCTCTATGTGATGCTCCTCTCATTACAATTGCCTCACCAGTTCCCTTGCTTCCACAGCCCAGATCACTCTCTCTCCTTCCACTTTTCTTCCACACACTATTTTGACTAGCTTATTTCGACACAAGCATCTTATCCATCAATCCCTCAGACATGCTGCCATTCTTCTTGTGTATCTTAGGGCTGTCTGTAACATGGGGAAAACAGGGCAGCTGCCCTGGACCCAGTTACTCCTAGGGGGCCCATAGCAGCTGCCCCATTTGCTGTCTGCCTGAAGCAATTTCTTTTAGGATGGCAGATCCTAAAATAAATTGTTGCAGAAGTGGGCCCGCACAGTAATGGTGCCCTTTGGGTGGCCCGTGAACTTAGCAGGTGCCTAGTCAGGCACTGTGGCCCTTTAACAGCATGACCGGGCCCTTTTCACTTCAGCAGCATGGGAGTGAGCGACTGTCACTTCCTTCCAGAGAGACTGGAGCAGAGAAGAGGGTTTCCTGACAGCAGGCCTGGACTGGCCATCGGGCAAACTGGGCAAATGCCCGGTGGGCCACGGCCATGGGCCGAGGCCACCATGGAAACCCGCGGCAGTGCTTTGCAATACCAGTGCTCACCAGAGTCAGAGACATGGTCTGTACCCTGTGGTGGTATATACCAAATAATGGGACCACCAGGTATCAGCTTGCGGTGTGTCAGTTTGCCCCCGCTCTCACCGGACCACCAGGGATCAACATGCTCCCTCCCCCCTGCAAGGTAATACGGGGGGAGTTAATGTGATATATTAATTTATTTTTTATTGTTTAACTAGTGAAGCCACTAACTTATTTTTTATTGTTTAACTAGTGAAGCCACTAACCTATCACCTGTACCTACACAAACTACAGTCCCTTATACACACACACTACACCCCCATTATATACACACACTACACCCCCATATATACACACACACACACACAAAACACAACACCCCATTTGATACAAAGAGTACACTCCCTTATATACACACACTATACCCCCTTATATGCACAGTACACAAACTCTATTCCCTGTAAACATACACTACACTCCTACACGATAAATAAATATTTTTATACCTTATAAAGATAAATACATATTTTTATACCTTTATTTGTTTTTTATTACTGTTTTGGTAAAAAAAAGTTTACTTTTTATAGTTATTTATCTTTTATTTACCTTCTGCTTCCTGGTACCCTCACGTCCATAGGTGGGGATTATACCACCCAAGCTGTTCAAACTAGAGCAAGTTCTGCTCTGGGAAATGTAAGTACATTACCTTATTTCTTTTTTATTCACAAGTACTTACTTCACCATTGGAGTTTTCTCCTTTTTGTTTTTTGTCTCCATATATACCACGCACGTTGCATCACATTTGGAGCACGTGTACTGCCAACGTCACTATATATCCTTAGACGGGGATTATGCGCAACATAGCAGAGCTCTAAGATAGCTCAATAGAATGTAAGTGGATCTCATACAGAGCTATTGTCTCAATTATTATTTAATTTTTTTTGTCAATCTTTCTTTTATTAAGGCATACAAGATGTGGTAAAGAAAATGGAAGGGGAAATGTACGTGTAGTATACACGTACCGGTGGAGCGGTGGAGTTTGCAGGAGGGCGGTGGAGTGTAGGTATGTAGAGGGAGCTCTCCAGCCCCTGGCCGGTGTGAAGGCCAGCACTTGCGATCCACAGACTTGGAGCCTCGCGACTGAGGCCGTGTCTTCTCTCTGTCGGGCGCCGTGGGTGGTCTGCCGTCGCCAGCGACGCTCAGTGTTCCGGCGGTGTGGTCGGTGCCGTGGAGACTTTCTCTGGGTGGCCCTCGGCCAGGGAGGGTGTTTGGGGTGGACTGTGTTAGTTGCTTGGTGGGGTTTAAATGATGGAGGCAGCATCTTACCCCTTTCCACGTCCCCCTCCACAGCTTTCACAGGACCAGGCTGATTCTGTCTGCTGCATTGCTCCAAACGCTCCCAAAACCTCTTAAAGATGCTGTCTAGTCGCTCAGCGTAGTCATCCACCGGGTTAGTGTCATGGAGTATTTGCGTGGGCTTCTGCCCTAGGTATGCAGGCACCATCTTGCATGGCCCACTGGCTTCGTCGGCCAGGCTGCATGGTGCCACCGGGGCTTGTTGTGCTGTTTGCCCTGGGTTGGTGGGGACCGGGTTAATCCCCGCCGGTCCAAAGGGGGGGGGAATGGGGACCCATGCTGTGGTCATTTCTTGGTATGACCGTGAGAGAGCGGACGTCTCTCCCGCAGCTTCCCTGCTTGTCTCCTTGCGGCCTAGGCCGCACCGCCGAGCTCCGGTTTCTGTGGGCAGTTTTCCATGTTTTTGGCCCCAACGTGTGTCACCTCGATTGCAGATCAGCCCTCCAGATCAGAATTATTGTGTCTGGCGTGGTGAGTCACTGCTAGGAGCTTAGTTTGTTGCCGTCGCTGTTGGAGCTATCAGCAAGTGCGTCTGGCCATCTTGGGTCTCAGGCCCCGCCCCATTGTCTCAATTATTATCTAAACTATACTGTATTGTTCTATTATTGTATTCTTTTTGCTGTTTTGAGGTCTACAGTATGATACCATCTGAAGATTTATGTACGTATATTCCTTGTACATTTAATTCTGGGCGCGGTATATGCTATTTGTGTTTGCAATTTGTTTACTAGTGAGTTGTTGAAACACAGACTACAAGTCTGCCAAGCAAAACTACTTGCACAGCAGTGATCCTTTATAACATCTAGAAGTGTCCTTATTGCTGCTGTGTGTCAGTTATGTAACCCGAACACCCAGCTGCATGTTCTCTAAAGCCGTGTATTTGTAAAATTGTATATTTAATTTCATATGAAGAAAAGTAAATCTTCAAGTACATTGATGGTTTCCATTTGCAAAGCAGCAATTTCCTTTGGTGCCTAGGAGTGCTCGCTTGGCAAGCAAGCAGTACGCTTCCTGCATGTGCTATCGTTTTTTTTTAATGTTGCAGTTTAACCAAACTTGATAATCCTTACAGTAAGAATCTTGGCAAGATGAGCATTCATTAACAGTTTTTTGGCAGACGCGCTGGTACATTACTGTCTTTTTTTTTTTTTTTTTTAAAGACCAACTGACAGACGGCGGTGTGTTAGGGAGCTGGGAATCAATGCCAGTAATATTCAGGAATAAAGACTATGTTCAGCCAAATCGTATTATGTCTTTTTCATACTATATAGGAAACAGTAACTCTTTCCAATTGTGGCAATGCATTAAGTTAGCTTGATGCATAAATATGGGACAGGTGGTTAGAGTATTAACAGAATTAAAAAAATTGGATAGTGAATTTATCCATATCAGCAGTGCCACTATTGCTGGCATTTCTGCACTTATGTGCACCAATGGCTTATTTCTGCACGTTTTGGCATATTGCTCAAATAGATAGAGAATGATATCTACTTCCATTATATTTCCAAGAGTTAATTTTCTTGCATCTTGTCTGATAATTTTTTTAATTTTTTTTCTTTAAGTTTTTTTCCATTTTTATGCTGCTGTAAAATAACTGTAGAATGATCTTTGTAACTGTAAGCACTTTTTTAAATTATTATTTCTAAAGCACCAGCATATTCCATAGCGCTGTACAACAGGTGAACTAAAAAACAATCAGATGCAAGAAGGCAAACTGGAACTACAGGAACCGAAGGTGATGAGGGCTCTGCTTAAACATGCCTCCCAACTGTCCTGATTTCAGCAGGACAGTCACGATTTTAAGGTCCTTTTTTGCAAATATGAACACAGCATAGGGACCTAGATGGAGCATTTGCTCTGTAAACCAAATGACATGGAAATGTGTCTATAAATGTTCTGCATATATTATGCATATATTTTGCAGTAAACTAATAGTTGAATTTTAGCACCATTTTTGTTCATCAAAATAATATTTCTCAAAACAATCATATAGGTGAAATCCATCCAACCCAAAATGCCATATGAAACAAAAGATTGTTTTGGGGACAAACCAAATATTTTTGTTATGCAAACATCTATAAAATAATGATCCTGAGCCAGTAAAGTTTTTTTTTTTTTTTTTAAGTCAGGCAATATGAACATGCATTGTGCATAAGTCTGCCACTGCTCCTGTGGGTGATTTGTTTGTGTGTGTGTGTGTGCACATGTGTAGCACATAGAATACATTTCCCATCTGGATACTGATTCCTGCTAGTTCAGATGTAGCCAAGAAGGGGTCATCCAACTAAGTCGTGCAATGTCTTTTGCTTGAATGTCTGACGACAGTCAGCAAGAGGAACTACTTCTGTGTTCTATCAAGACCCCTCTGGAGAGAGCAGGTTTCTAAATGTTCCTCTGTAGTCAGACCATGGAAGCAAAAGGCATTGTACTACTTGGTGCAAAACGGACAAATAATCTGATAACTAGATCCCTTTCACTATGGTGAAATATTGCAAAGAAAATGCTCCTGTTTAAAGGAGTATGAGCATTCTAAAACTGATTTCTTCTTAATGAATTGCCCTCCTGATTCACCCTGGCCTTAGCTCCTGTTAGTTTTCACCACTGCTGCCCAAATACAGGTACACAGGTGCTGTCATGCCACACACATCATTTTGACAAGACTTTACACCTTTACATGTACTAAAACTGCAGGAAAGACCTGCTTTATTAAACTTAACTGTATATATCACAAACGTAAAACCAGGTGGAGTATCTTACATACACAATACAGGCGGATCTTTGTATAAATACAATCCTAAAATAAAACATAGGACAAAGACAAATAATAGTGCAATATCATTTGTGCTATTTTTAGTAATATCCAAATAGAGATCTAATTAATTTAAACTCACAAGTGTATTGGGCAATACATAGTGGCATAGTGTTGTCCCCTTTTTTTTACTGACTGTGCTATTTTCTTTTCTGTGTGTGATATGGAAGCTTTTATAGTTTGTTTAGCCTCTTTCTGCCTAATCTAATAGATCTGTCTATCTTCCTCACTCTGGTTTTTTTTTTTATAATTACTAAATTGTATCTTTTAGTTTTTCTACCACAGTGGTTTCTTATTTTTTTTTTGCTTTTATTAACAAACCTAATGCAATTTTCTGTTGCCTTCCGTAGTGCAACTTTTAAATAATTCCATTTCTCTTGGACTCCATTTAAATTGTTCCAGTCTGATAATGACTCCTTTACAAATATTCTAATTTTAGAAAAGTCTGTTTTTCTAAAGTCTAAAACTTTTAGTTTTTGTCTGATGTGACTCAGTCACTGTTCTTATATTAAACCACACTGACTGATGATCACTGGATCCTATACTTTCACCTACAGTAATATCTGATACCAAAACTCCATTTGTTAACACTAAATCTAGTATGGCCTCTTTGCGAGTTGGCTCCTCAACAACTTGTTAGTTTTTGTATAGCTTTACATCTGGCATTAGTCCTGGGGAAAGTCGTATCCATTTTTCAGGACCATGACATGGTTAAAATCTCCACAGATGATTGTTATCCCATGTTATATAGAGGTCGGTCTCTGAAGAATCTTAGGGTAGGCAACCTACGGCACTAGTGCCATGCTAGAGCCAAACAGGCTCTGGCCTATCAGGAGTCCCAGTAAAACTTCAGATATCTGCTAATCGGAGGTGGTGAAGGACAATCCTCAATTTATGCATTGCAGCACATAGAGGAAGTGATCACAGATCACTTCCTCCCAGCACTTGTGTAGTAGAGCAGCCTGCAACTGCTGTTGCAGCTCCTGTCCTTGACATGTACCTGGCCACTGGAACCCAGGGAAGCAACCCACACCGCTAGATATACACAGAAATGAAGAATAACCCTCCCCGCATACAATAATATGAACAGCCCACAAACAAACATAACACACAATGCGCACAAATGTAACCCGCTAACAATCCACATACATGCACACAACCCCACATGCAGCCTTTCACATGCCATACCCCAAACAGCCCCACACTTATACACACACTACCAATCACACAATGTGACATATCTATCCACACACAATTCCACAAGCAGCCCCCATACACAGCCCACATTCATAGGTAACATACACGATACCATAAACTACTCCTGAACATATACAATACAATAACTCATAAATGCATAAATACAACAATACAAAGCAAGTACAGTAAAAATAACACAAGCAGAAGACTGCAACATACACACATCAAAATAAAAAAATAGGACCGACGCGCTACGGGACATCACAATCTTATATCGGCACAGTGCTGCTAAAAGGTTGCCTACCCCTGGTGTCTAGCATATCATTAATAGATCCTATTACAACAATGTATCTACCACTGGAGTCTATTTCTTGGGAATGTAGTTGGAAGGTTACATTTTTGCCAATTAGGATAGAGGCACCGATAGTCTTAGCAGGGTATGTCGCGTGGTATTGGAAGGGAAAGTCGGATGTCAAGATAGGGGGATAGTCATTAGTCCTGAAATGTGTTTCTTGTAAGCACAGCATGATTTGAGTTCCCTATGTAAGAGGTGTCTCTAAACCAGCATGTTTAAGCCTCTTGCATTGAGTGTGCAAATTTTTATGTGAGTCGTGCATTTTTGTTTGGGTTAAATATAGTAGGTGGCTACGTGTTGCGGGGGCTTTCACCATCCCCAGCACTATCGAGTCAGGTGAAAGATCCCCCTGTGGTTTTGGCCTAAGGACAAACAATAGGCCAACAGCTGCATTTTGGTATGAGTGTGCATTAACCTGCAACAAAGGATGCATCCCCCACTTACCTTTAAAACCCCTTCAGCCACTTACCTTTATCCAGCGCTGGGCCCCCTTGGCGCTGGTGACCTCTCCTTCCCCTCCGACATCAGCTCCCGAGTGCAGCCAAATAAGCATGAGCAGCAATTTCTCAATGCTTTCCTATGGACATTCTGCGTGCTCAATGCGATTTTCGCATTGAGTGTCGCAGAAGCACCTCTAGCGGCTGTCAGGAACATGTTTACAGTTACAGGGTTAAAACCTGGGGGACCTGGCACCCAGACCACTTCATTGAGCTGAAGTGAAGGTGACTATAGTGTCCCTTTAAAAAGTGCCTTAAATTCCATCTTTCTAGCAAAGCTCATGGCTTCCATAGTAACTACCTCACATACCTGTCTCTTGCTCTATCCTAAAGGGCATCACTCTACTCTCTCCTCCAGCTCTGCTTCACTCTCACCTTATTTGATTGCTATTTCCTGTCCTAATCTGTTTTATACCCCACCTCCTATAGACTGTAAGCTTGTTTGATCAGGGTCCTCTTTAACCTATCGTTTCTGTAATTTTTCTTGTAATTGTCCTATTTATAGGGAAATCCCCCCTCTCATAATATTTAAAGTGCTCCGGAATCTGTTGGCGCTATATAAATGGCAATAATTATAATAATAATAATAATAATAATAATAATAATAATAAAGGACCTGCAATTCAGACTTGACCACTGCCTCGGCTACACCTCTGATGCGGAGGTTGTTCCATCTGACCCAGTCCTCAATGTAGGCCAGCTTTGTTTCATATGTTTCCACCTGTGCCTTAAAGTCCTCCACTGCCGTGGCTAGATCATTATTGGTTTCTGTAAATTCCGCTATTTTTTCTTCCACGTTGGAGGTCCTCGACCCCAGCTCCTGTATATCCTTCCTAAGATCGCCTATGGAGGCTTGTAGCTTGTGGAGTAGCTTTTCGGACATTTTGTCCAGCATACTCTGCATTACCTCTTGTGTGAGCTGGGGTCCTGGGGCCGGTGATGTCAGTGAACCCTCAAACTCATCCTTGGTGCCATCTTGGCTTGCCTTGTGGTGTGTCAGAGCTTTGCTCTGTCCCACTCAGGGAGCAAAGAATTGGGCTTTGTTGGACTTCTCTGTGTGCCTCTTGGGTTTTGGTTGAGACACGGCTCTTCTGGTATCTTGGTTTCGACTGTTTAGGGTCTAAAAGGTTCTATTGTAGGTCAGTTGGTTGCAAAGTCGTTAGGACATGCGACTGCCACTGTCGGGTTCCAGGCCACACCCCGTAACTTTGTATTTCTGATACTGTACTTGAATTGATGAGACATAAAAAATTATTCAAAAGTTACTAAAATCACACAGCACTTATGAGTACCATAGAACAATCTGCCTATGGAAAAAGGAAAAAAGTAATTATCAGGCAGCAATATTTATTAATGACTACAGCAATAGTATATAATCTGACTAAACATAATGAAAAGTCGTTTTATTTTATAACTGGCAATAAACTTTTTTTCACATATTTAAAAGCAGAAAATACTAGTTACATAGTTTCATAGGCTAAAAAGAGACATGTGTCCATCAAGTGCAGCCTTGCTCACATCATTATTTTGCTATTGATCCAAAAGAAGGCAAAAAACAAACAAACGTTTGAAGCACTTTAAATTTTGCTGCAAACTAGGAAAAACAACTTTTTGACCCCAGAATAGCAGTCAGATTTATCCTTGGATCAAGAAGCTGTTACCCTACAATTAAAAGTTGTAGTGCAAAATGAGAAAGGAACATTCTTGCAAACTTTGGAATTGTCCTTAGGTCATTACCTTGCTGAATGAAGGACTCCTAAGAAGCTTCACACCCATTGGAAATGTATAATGTCAAAATACATTGGTTGAGGTAGTCATAGACTTCGTAATGATCACAATGTTGTCACGAGCAAAGCAACTTTCAAGAGGATGCACCTGTTTTGTTCCAAATTATTCTGTCAAAGGGGTCCCTGAGGCATCCTAAACCAGAAGATCTTTTCCAGGAGATCCTATGTACATTTACAAATGACTGGGTTGTTTTTGAAAACTGACCTAACTTAGAAACTTTGCAATCAGCTAAGTTGTAAATGTCTACATTATAATGACAGAGTTGTAAGTTTATCACATTTACTAATGATCTTTGCTTGATTGTTTGTAGTTTTTAATTTCTGTGTTGATTGGGGATCATGGTTTTTTCATTTCCTCACTGCTCTGTTTTATGTACTTGAAACTAATTTCTTATTTTATGGGAACAGCTTCCAAATTGATGTAATCTTTTCTTTAGCTAATTTTGCTAAGTTTTCTCGGTAACTCATTGTATACTATGATCACTAAGGGAAAAGTCAAGAGCCTGATTCTATTTCATATTGCAAGTGACTGTAAAAAATAGTTTCAAAATGTTGTAAAAATTGTATTCGTGACACGACCATCAAACGTGTTGCATGTGAATATTACAGAGCAAGTAACATAGTGTGGATTGTTGGAAATGCAAAGTGAATGTCTACTAAACAACAAGCAGCCAGGGGCTGCTCGCTATTATAAACAGAGACTAGTGACTGTCACTAATCCAATAAAGGCTTTTGGGGCACCTAATTAATAATGAACTGGTGATATAGTGCTCCCCTAGTGCCCCTCCACCCATGCCCCACCAGTGTGGGCTATTTAAGTAAGAGGGGAGGGATAGGGCCCCCTACAGAACCCAGCCGTAGCTTATTAAATAAAATGAATAGAGGGACTTAGTGTACCCCCAGCACCCACCCATTGGAATCAGGGGGCCTCAAAAAATAATAATGGGGGAATAGTGTACCTCCAGTCCACACCCACTGGTGGCAGGTAGGGGTCCTAAATATTAAATGAAAATAAATGGACCGATTGTATCTCTAGCCTCCATCCATTGGCGGCATGTGTGGGCCCTAAATAATAATAGGGGTGGGCCTATTATCTCACCTGGCCCCCACCCATTGTTGCCAGGTGGGGCCCTAAATAACAATAGGGGATGGGACTATTATCTCCCCTTGCTACAACCCATTGGTAGCAGGTTGGGGTCCTAAATAATAAAGTGGGATGTATACCTGTTGTCCACCCGAGCTCCCACCCATTGGCAGCAGCAGGGGCTAATAATAAAAATTCCCTCCCGGATTTTGGGGACCCTTCACCAATTCCCTAATCACTCTCCATAAAAATACCCTACCTACCCCCTCACGCTAATTATAGTTAGTGGGGAGTCAATAAACTAAATATCTGTAAAATAAAATGGCAAAAAAAAAATCCATAAAGTCGTGTTGCAACTATTACAGTAAAAAAAATACATATATGTATTCTTACAGTGCAATATTCCTTTAAACCAACCAACCATTCCTTTAAACCATGACCAATAAAAATAAAGATGATAGATATAATTGTTTTCCTCAAAAGTAGTTATTTTGAATTTATGTTGAAAAATGGTTAAATGCTGCATTATTTAGATTTTGCAATAAAGTAAGGTGTTTCTTAAATGCTGGAAGCATAGCGTGTTCACGTTCGCCACGGCGGGCGAACACATGCGCGGTTCGATCCACCCCCTATTCGTCATCATTGAGTAAACTTTGACCCTGTGCCTCACGGTCAGCAGACACATTCCAGCAAATTAGCAGCAGACCCTCCCTTCCAGACCCTCCCACCTCCTGTACAACATCCATTTTAGATTCATTCTGAAGCTGCTTTCTTAGATAGAGGAGGGAAAGTGTAGCTGCTGCTCATTTGATAGGGAAATTGATAGCTAGGCTAGGGTATTCAGTGTCCACTACAGTCCTGAAGGACTCATCTGATCTCTGCTGTAAGGACAGCACCCCAAAAAGCCCTTTTTAGGGCTAGAACATCAGTCTGCTTTTTTTTTTTTTTTAGTGTAATGTAATTGCCGTTGCAGTTGCAGTTGCCTGCCTGCCAGATTCTGTGTCAGGCTCACAGTGGATACTGTGCCCACTTGTCCAGTGCCACCACTCATATCTGGTGTCACAATAGCTTAAGCTTGCATTTAAAAACAATTTTTTTTTCACTGTAATAGATTGAATAGCAGTTAGTTGTCTGCAAGCGTCTGGGTGTCAGGCCTTCAGCGTGTACTCTGCCAACCTCTGCCAGTGTACTTTGCCACTCATATCTGGTGTCTCTATAGCGTGCCTTTAAAAAGAAAAAAGTTTTTCACTGTAAGCTAATAGCAGTTAGTTGTCTGCAAGCGTCTGGGTGTCAGGCCTTCAGCGTGTACTCTGCCAACCTCTGCCAGTGTACTTTTCCATTGATATCTGGTGTCACAATAGCGTGCCTTTAAAAAGAAAAAAAGTTTTTCACTGTAAGCTAATAGCAGTTAGTTGTCTGCAAGCGTCTAGGTGTCAGACCTTCAGCATGTACTCTGCCAACCTCTGCCAGTGTACTTTGCCACTCATATCTGGTGTCTCTATAGCGTGCCTTTAAAAAGAAAAAAGTTTTTTCACTGTAAGCTAATAGCAGTCAGTGTCCTTAAAGCGGGTGTCAGGCCTTCAGCGTGTGCTCTGCCAACCTCTGCAAGTGCACTTTGGTAATAACTCTACTAATTTTAATAACTAGGTAAAATTCAGTAAGCCGGCAATCAGGACAAAACAGGGATAAAGAGAAAAATGGAGTCAAATACCAAGCCAAGGTCAAGTACGAAAAATCACAACTAAACACAACATGCGCTAAAGGGAACTGAAACAGAAACCACGATAGGGTTAAGGGAGAGGTAAGTATAAATACCCTAGCATTTAATTTGATTGGCCCATGTCATATCCACGCCCCCAAAATGTGAGTGTATGGGGGATGTGGGATGACAGGGGCCAATGGGAGACTGTTTTAGTTTTCGGCTCGCGGCTCGCGGCGCGCTCTTGGAGCTAGGCGGGACACGTGACCGCATCCCGCGGTCAGTGCCCGCCGTCATTCGAGCCCCGAGCGAGCCCCGAGCGAGCCCCGAGCGAGCCGCGCGTGGCGGGAAATGAGGACCTCTGCCGGCCCCCGGATAAGGTAAATACCGCTACAATGGTACCAGTCAATGCAAATAAACCTTGCTGCAAACTGTGCCAGCACAAATGAACAGAGAACACAGCCACACAACAATAAAACCTACAGCATTAAAGAATTGTACTCCTGCACATCCAGCAATGTGGTATACTTGATTCAATGCACCAAATGCCACCTAGGATGCTACATTGGGGAAACCACCCAGCAATTCAATGGCAGAATGAATATGCACAGACACTCCATTAAACACCACAAAGAATAATCCTACTACACTCCTGCGGGACACCATTTTAACCAGCCTGGCCACTCAATGAAGGACCTAAAAATCTAAGTACAGAAAGGGGATTTGAAAAATACTCAAGAAAGAGAAGCTTTTTGTGGCGAAAGTAACCTCGCCACTGGTTCTTGGAGGGGCCTGCTTGCCAGTGTCTTGCCTCAGGACTATGGCCCATGTGTTAGACTTTGGTTCAGGACTATGAAAAGGCTTTGTTAGTGCCTTTTGTACTGTATGGTTCGGTATTTGGGGCTTGCTGAATGGATCAGACTAATGCTGTTTGTATATCAAACGAACTGCCGAACGGAACGACACACCCAGAACAGTTGTGTGCTGCTTATTAACACCATTGACCTTGCTAACCACAACGTTCTAAGTGGTTAGCTGGGTGGCGGTCGTTCGGATGCGCGAAGACGTGGTGGTGGCCATCTTTAGCCATGAACACATTCAGAGGTGTTTATGATGGTCATGTGCATTGAACTATAATCGGACACTCAATGGCGCGAACACTGCTGGGACTTCCATCTCTACATATGTTCGGCTGGATTCATATGGGAAGAGCAGCGCTCTTTGGGAGCAAGCTCCCGAATGAGGGATATAGACTGAACCTACCCACAAACTGCTATGTTCGGTATTTTGACTGTATTTCATATTCCCGAAAGAGACCTACCACACAGCCTGAATTCATGGAACTCTTTTGGGCAGGAGCCTCGTGTGCGGTCGGTCAAAGCAAGACTTCCATGGAAATCCTGAACCCCTGAACCGATCTGGGTGATTTTTAGATATGTTGGTGCCCCCGATTGGGCTATCAGGAGATATCACTATAATGGGGTTTCCATGGGTTTTAGGGGTACTTTCGGGTATTGCTGAAATGTGTGTTTGACTCAATTATCTCACAGGCACAGGGGAGGGATTGTCTCATTATGTATGGGAGTGTTCTGGATGTGAGAGCCAATGTAATCATGTATTTGTTTCTACTGTGGTTTACTCTCAGGTCCAGGGAGGAATGCCCCTTGCATGGGGACTTGCATATAAGGCCAGCTGTGGCTACCAATAAACGAGTTCCTCTTCACCCTCAACATAGAGCCTCATCTTATGTGTGAAGGGGACAGCTATATTCACTCTGGGGATTGCTATATCACTATACTCCCCTGGGATTCTAATCACTTGCTCTTTTAAGAGCATATTGCTACACTCTCTTGGAGGAGAGGACTACCCACTGGAAGCTGGATCCTGGTCTTGGGTCCAGGGTGGGTGAATGACAGCGAGACCCCAACCAAGCTGTAACGCTGGAAGTGGGGACTACAGTGCTGATGGTGTCTGGTGGAGTGCTTGGAGCATTGATTCGGGGTGCCAGGCGGTCCATCACACTTTTGAAGCCAGAATTATCCAATTGTTTAACAGCAAGAATAGAGGACTAAATATTGATTGGGGTTTCCTGTCCCACTACCAACACTTTACATGAACATTTCCCCAGCATTATCTTACTGTTCTGTTATCTGTATTAACATTTAAAAATGCATTCCAATGATATGTTTATCCTATCAATATATAAAGTACTATGTGTAGACCAGTAGTATACACACTAAAAACAAAATAATAATCCGCTAAATTGAAGGAATCCCAGGTGTACCTCACTAACACCCTTATATAGAATATTTCAGCTCTGGTTTCTATTCTCCAGGTTGTATTTCAATTTTGTACGCTTATTGAAAGTGGTTCCCACTTTCCTGTTTTACTATGTATAGACCAGTGGCATACATACCGCGGTCGCAGGGGTCACAGCTGCGACCAGGCCTGTCCCTCCAGACTGCTGGGGCCACCGTCCAAGGGGTCCATTGGGTGGCCTATGCTGTTAGGGCCACCCAATGGAGATGGATTGTCAGGGGGCCCGGTCAGCGCTGGGAGCTTTAACAGCGTGACTGTGCCCCTGTGGTAAAATCACAAGCTGGGGGGAAGTGACTCCTCCCAGCATACACAGAGCCCGCGCGAGAGGAAGGAGTGGAGGGAGTCAGAGTGGGAACTCTGACTCCCATCAACCTGAGCCACCACTGGATCCCAGGGAATGTCATCCTCCTGCACCTAAAAGGTAGGAAACAGGAGCGTGACTTAAACATTTTGTGTGTGTTTGTTTGTATGTGTCTTTGTGTGTATGTGTGTGTGTGTGTATGTGCCTGTCTGTATGTATGTGTGCATGTCTGTTTGTATTGATACCGGAGAAACTGACGGAAGCCAAGCACAGAGAGATGGACACAGGTTTCTTCAGGAAGGAAGAGATTCTTTATTCGGTTCACCGATCGGGACTCAGAGGGACTAATGTCACCAAAATACAGCAAGTTCTGAGCCCCGGACAATAGTGCAGGCTCCTTATATAGGCACATAACTCCTCCCATATTAAGCTCCACCCGCACATTCTCTTAGCCAATCAAAACAAATAAGAATTAACTTCCTGCTTGACCGCATGGCTTGTCCAGCACAATGGAGGAGGGGAATACTACATCCTGTATTCTCGCACATGCTCCGTACACTACTGATCGTATCTTGCCACATGCAACCAACCGACCGATACGTCAGCATATGCACGTACACATGCCACGTGGTAATCTCGGCCTACTAAATTTATTTTTACCGAGATTCCACCACATTCCCCCCTTTGATGCCTCTGATATTTCACAATTACTTGAGGCATCACTTAACCTTGGTTTGCATACACCTCAGGTTACCATGAACCAGACCAGACTTTTTCTATGATGTGAATCCCTCAACACTCCTCTTCCTGCATTGGTTCTCCCTGATCTAGAGCCTCATATTTATATATAGCCATTATCTGTGCTGCAGCCTTCCTTTCTGCTATATTTTCTATCAGGCTTTGCACAGACCTAACTACTAAGGGAATAAGACATGGCAGGAGTAGACATAACATTAAAATCAGTATGACGCCGCCTACCAATGCCTTAAGCCCTCCAAACTGCTCATACCAGTTACCAAACCAACTACTTGGATTGTACCCTTTCCATACCTGAGTAGGCACATGCGCTAGTTTAACCATATGGCTAGTAAGCTCAGCTATTGCTTGCCCTTCGTCATCTATTTGAAGACAGCAATTGCTCAGGTTAAACTTCCCACATACACCTCCCTCTACTGCCAATAGGTAATCCAAGGCTAATCTATTTTGGTACACTGCTGTCCTCATTCTGGTATTATGCTTCGCTAGAAGATTGAGCGCTTGTGAGGTCTCATTAGTAATTATCTCAACCACCGCCTGTAACCTTATAATGCGGTTGAGCATATAAATTAGGGTTCTATATCCAAAAGTACCATCCTCTGCCCACGTGGCTGGCCCATAATAATCTATAATACGCTGGGGAGGCCATTCATCATCTTCCCAGGCACCTATCTCTATGGGCCCCCTTTTCTTTCTATGATTCACATCATACACTTTAACACCCAAAGTCTCACCTGTTTCAATAGGTAACAAGAAGGATGGTTTGAGCATACCCAACACACATGCCCCTTCCCAGTCCTGTGGCAACTCCGAATAGGCCTTCTTACCACAGATCCAGTACAAATTTGCTGGGGCTTTCCAACTAGATGTGATAGATAAATCAAACCATACATCCTTTAAATTGGCATATCTTGCAAACGGGTTAGATGGTTCTGAGACATTTGAAGCCGACCACCAAGTTGTATTCTTTGTATCATCATCATAAGCTTTTTGCCCTAGACAAGTTAATTCTCCTACAGAAGTATTAAACATCATTCCTTTCCTTGCTATGCAAACATAACCTATGATGGAGGTCTTTAATCTCCACTCAGATTTACCTCTAACACTCATCTGATAATCGGCTTGTGAAGATATTAATTGTTCAACTGCCTCAGAACCGGACATTACCTCCTTTGCTTCCCAAGGCCATTGGTCTCCCATGTTAGTACCTCCACACACATAGCAGTTGGTTACATTAAGACTACCGGCAATACTCTCAGCTAAATCTATGAACAGGTTTTTAGCGTTATGGGGGATCTTATTATCTATACTCATCTCTTCATAAAACGAATGGAATACCTGATGAGTTTGGGAGGTTACCGTATCAATCCCTATAAACAATACTGTCCCAGGGTCTAAACCCGTCCCGTATATTTGAAACCCAAATAAATTACCATATCTATCTAAGAATTGGTCAGGATTATTTATAAGAATATGGACCGGATTGCATTCCATAGACTTACAGTATGGATTGGTAGGCAACTTAGTCACAATCATGTCCTTGTCTGCTGTCTGTCCCCAAGTTGCCCACCCCACACAAGACCAATATGGGCAAAAGTTATAATCCCTATTTGGGCATCTAGGACTCACATACTTATTTTTACTACTGGGACATATATATTTATCATTAGACCCATACGTTCTCTCCCATCTAAGATCCCCACATACATTCCACGGCTTTCTACCACTTGATATTGCTTTACATGCATCAAATAGCAGAACACCCGAAGAATGTACGGATTCTAACACTGTTTTATTTATTAGATCTCCATTCCTGAGAGTCAGCCAAATTGTACGGGGTTGATACTCTGGATTGAAGCACCTAAGTTCTCCTACTCCTAAATGGCATACACTATACTCTACATTTAAGTATCTACACCTAGACACATCACCTTTACACTCATATTGCGAATGCCAAATTAGGGTCTGGGAAATATGATTACCTGTTCTTGTAGTCTTAATGCATACCTCACAGCTAGGAGTGTCGGTACCTCTACCTTCCTGAATATAAAAATACACATAAATAAACAATATCATTAGCACATCTTTCGTCGGCTGCATCCTCAATCTTCGTCCGTGCGATGGCACCTCAGCTTCCAGGTGTAAGGGGTGCAGGGAATGGAGTTCTGCTCGTCTTCACAGGGGTCCCTTCGAGACTTTCCTGGCTTTTAAACTACACGTTGGTGAGCGGACAGGCTTTATTATGGCCTTCTCACTCACTTACCAATTTCTGAAACAATAAAATTTGTAATCCACAAGGTTCCTCGTCACTCCGACTGAGTCGTGCGCTTTAACCGGATCTTGCAGGGATTCTCTGGATCTGGTGTAGCTTGCCAAGAATCTACCGCTGCTGGTTTAACCCTGGAGTGATGAATCCACGGAGTCACCTCAGCCACTTTTATCGCTGTAGGGGTAGACAAAAGAAGAACATAAGGACCTCTCCACTTGGGCCCTAACGGTACATTATTCCACTCTTTAATCCACACTTGGTCTCCTGGGTGGTAACTATGAACTGGGGGATAAATATTCACAGGTAATCTATCTTGTACCCTGTTACAAAAACTGTTACAAAAACCTTATTGCACTGTGTACCTTTAAATGCTATTTTCGCCTTTCTGACTTATGTGCAGTCGTTGGTATGGTTCAGCACGAATCCTTTGTGTAAGCGTATAGGTGGCCGCCATTTCGGGACTTTGCACGTGTTCGCGGCCATCTTACGTACGAACAGCGGTGTTTGCCAGCAATCGTCTGGAACTAAAAACGGAGACGCACCCAGGCGAACACCGCTGAGACCTCCAGGATAGCATAACTTCGTGCTGGACCTACCGAACAGCCCACCGTTCGGTAGGACGATTACTCTCCGCATGGGGAGTACAGCGACCTCCAGGATAACTATGGATGACCATGGGTTCGTGGAGTTTTCCCGTACGAACGGAGACCGACCGCAAGGCCTAAACGTGTGGAACTATTTTCGGCCAGAAAGTCTGTGCGGTCGGTCAAAACTTTGAAAACCCCTAACTCCTGAACCGTTCATCCGAACGGGTTGGTTTTCGGATATGTTGCTCCCCTGAACAAGACCTGTACAGCGGTGTAGGATTTAAAGGGGTACCCCCTGGTTTCGGGGTACATCCAGAACTTGGTTGAAAATATGTACTGTATAATTGGGTTAACTGTTTATCTGAGGGGAGGAGATGTGTGGGAGGTACCCAATATGTGATTGGTGATTTTATGCCTCCCCCTGGGAGTATCCTGTTTACATGTAACCACAATAAAAAGCAGGCTGGTCAGCCCAGTCCTCAGTTCTTACTTGACCCTCAAATCGCTGCTTTGACTCGTTTTGTGGGTAGAAAAGGTATCCTAGCTATGCTATAGCTAGTGGGATGATTCCACACTTACAGGACTCGTATGGAATACTATGGAACTCGGCTCTCCCCTCTTCAGCAACTAGGAATCCAGACGACTAAACGGTCCAGCTCTCAGCTAGCCTAAGGGTAACCGTAACATTTGGTGGCAGCGGTGGGATGATTCTGGATATCCTAGGAGAGGCACGGAACGGATGGAGAGCACCTACGCAAAATTGAAACGTACAACCCTGAAAGATTTATTGGAAAGCAGAGGGAGGCACGCCAGCAACCGGCCAAAGAGGGAACTGATCGCAGAATTGACAGAACTGGATCAAAGCTCCACAATGGCGGAAACACCAATCACGGATGAGGATGCAAAGGCAAGAATTGTTCGGGGGAGGCTTCCCTTATACGGGCCAAACCCATCTATAGAACTGATACAGCAATTGATGGTGGAGGCAGACGCGGATTTACAAAAGACCCGAGCCTACAACGTTGAAATGGCCAACGCACAACGCACTGCTGAAGCCCCACAAGTAATCGTTCCTGTTGAAACTGCTGGGAAGCCTAAAATACCCTTTACGGCATTCCGATCCTTCCTGGAGAGCGAGACAGGAATTGATGAGTACTTGGCAGACTTCGAAAGGCAATGCGCCCTGCACCAGATTCCCACCAGAGAGTGGCCCACGATCTTGTCTGGGAAGCTATCCGGGCGAGCCCTGGAAGCTTTTCGTACCTTGGGTGCTGAGGAAGTGACACAGTATGAACGAGTTAAAGAGACTCTGCTAAAAAGATACGCGGTGACTCCAGACACGTATCGCCGGCAGTTTCGGGGCACGAAAAAGAAGCCTAACGATACACATATGGAATGGGCGCACCGAATGCGGAGAGCGGTAAATCACTGGATGAGCGGAAGTAAAGCTGTGACTGGTGAGGAAATTTTACAATTATTCCTCTTAGAACATTTTTACGATGGCATGGAACAAAAAGGGAAGGAGTGGCTGCGAGACAGGCGACCTTCCACTCTAGAAGAAGCGGCCAAATTAGCTGATGAACATTATGATTCACGTCTTCACGAGTCCACAAACTACCGGGCTCCAGCACGGGTTGAGCCCAGAGAGGTTTACCGTGCACCTCCTCGTACGGAGTTCCGAGCCCCAGTACCCGCCGGGCCCCCCAGACACTCAGGGTCATCCAATAACAATTTTGATCGTCCTAGGCCCACTTGCCACCGATGCAAGCAACCCGGACATTTCATGGCCAACTGCCCGCTTGGCACACACCAGACGCCCAGGAATTACAATTACCCCTCTGGGCCCTACCGTCCTGCCCGAGCCCTCTGTGTTAACCAGGAGACCCCTATGGAGGAATATTTGGGGCCGCTTCACGAGGCAGACCCGGTATATGCGGCTTCGGATAACCGACAGCACCATCGGCAGAAGGTATGGCTCGAAGGGCGATCTACCGAGGGGTTGAGAGACACAGGGGCTACCATAACACTGGTACAAAGTCATTTGGTGCCAGAACACAAGAGGTCAGGGCAGACCGTAGCCGTTAGAGTGGCGGGAGGGGATGTGTACAAAGTCCCGACCGCTAAAGTACATCTTGATTGGGGAGCGGGGAAAGGAGCTGTGAACGTGGGTATAATGGACCATTTACCTGCTGAAGTACTACTGGGCAACGATTTGGGCCCCATGACTTCTGCCTATGCACCAGTATATAACAACGAAGCGAACCCAGTGACTACACGAGCACAAGCCCGGACGGACCGAGAACCCTCACCAGTGCGGGAGACCCAGGTAAGACCAACCCCGACTTCTCTTGACCTGTTAGACCCCATACCCTGGGACACCCCAGTTACCTTTGAGACCGAGTCTAGGACTGACCCGACCTTACAAAAATACCGGGAACGAGCAGAGACAGGGGGGAGCGGGGCAGATAACGAAACTTTTCTATGGGAAAAAGGGAAACTATACCGCTTGACAGAGAAAAAGGGACAACGTAGGCGACAGCTGGTAGTACCCCAAAAATACCGTCGGGAAATCCTCAAAATAGGACACGACATCCCCTTGGCAGGTCACTTAGCTATAACACGTACGCTACACCGCATTACCCACACATTCTTTTGGCCAGGAGTACACGCTGACGTTAAGAATTACTGTAATACTTGCGATGTATGTCAACGAGTGGGAAGGCGAGGCGATCACCCTAAAGCACATCTAGTCAATATGCCCATTGTAGAGGAACCCTTTAGCAGGGTTGCTATTGACCTAGTAGGACCACTGGCCACCCCTAGTCCCTCCGGTAAGCGCTACATCCTTACCGTAGTAGACTACGCTACCCGGTACCCCGAGGCAGTCGCCCTGTCCAACATCCAAGCGGATACGGTAGCGAATGCCCTGGTACAAGTGTTCTCCCGGGTAGGATTTCCAAAAGAAATTCTATCCGACCGGGGCACCCAATTCACAGCAGAATTGACCCAACAACTCTGGCAGGTGTGCAAAATTAAATCCCTCCTGAGTTCACCCTATCACCCCCAAACGAACGGACTTTGTGAGAGGTTTAACGGAACCCTCAAGCAAATGCTCAAAACGTTCACACAGGAGTACCGAGATTGGGAACGCTTTCTGCCGCATCTCCTATTTGCGTATCGGGAGGTGCCCCAGGAAACGACAGGGTTCTCTCCCTTTGAGTTGCTCTACGGACGAAAGGTACGGGGCCCCCTAAACCTGATCCGAGAACACTGGGAAGGAGAGACGGAAACGGACGGTGTCCCTATTGTGCCATACGTATTGGAACTCAGGGACCGCATGGAGCAGCTAGCCAAATCAGTGCAGGCTAACCTCCAGTCGGCCCAGAAAAGACAGAAGGTATGGTACGATAGGGGGGCCCGAAGGAGAATCTTTACCGTAGGACAAAAGGTGTTAGTACTTAAGCTGGTAAAGACAGACAAGTTACAAGCATCATGGCAGGGCCCATACCAGATCGTAGAAAAAAGGGGCGACACCACTTATGTTATAGCCAGTTGTCACGACAACAACCTCAGGAAGACATTCCATGTAAACATGCTCAAGGAATACTTGGAGCGACCCGAGAACGTGACCGCCGTATGTTGTCCTCCCCAGGAAGACCCCGACAGTCTACCCATTCCCGACTTACTGGAAAAGAGTCCACCCACAGGGGTAGTGACCCAGGTTCAGATAGGAGACCGACTTAGCCCCACTGAAAGGGAGCAGCTCAATACACTCCTCCAGTCCAAGCACCTCACGTTCTCCCAGAAACCAGGGTACACCACCTTAACTACCCACCAGGTCGATACCCCCGGACAAACACCCTTACGCCAACCCCCGTATCGCATCCCCGAGGCAGTTAGAGCCGGAATGAAGAAGGAGATAGATGAGATGCTCCAACTCAGGGTGATTGAGCCCTCCGATAGTCCCTGGGCCTCCCCGGTTGTCCTGGTACCCAAGAAAGATGGGACAACCCGGTTCTGTGTAGACTATAGGAGACTCAATGAAAAAAACAGTAACAGACGCCTACCCTATGCCCAGGGTAGACGAGCTACTTGATCGCATAGCCAGGGGAAATTACCTGACCACTATCGACCTCTGTAAGGGTTACTGGCAGATTCCCCTGGCCCCGGAGGCTATCCCCAAGTCGGCCTTCGTCACCCCCTTCGGCCTATACCAGTTTAAGGTAATGCCGTTTGGGATGAAGAACGCCCCCGCTACATTCCAGCGCTTGGTGGATAGACTCCTGGATGGCTTCCAGGGTTTTGCCTGTGCATACCTGGACGACATAGCGATTCACAGTGAGTCCTGGGAGGACCACTTAGCTCACGTAGGAATGGTTCTGGATCAGATCCGGGCGGCTGGCCTGACTCTGAAACCGGAAAAATGTCACTTTGGGATGGCCGAGGTACAGTACCTGGGTCATCGGGTGGGGTGCGGAAAACAGCGACCAGAGCCGGCCAAGATAGAAGCTGTTGCCAACTGGCCCACCCCCATCACAAAAACCCAGGTTTTAGCCTTTCTGGGCACAGCAGGATACTATAGACGATTTGTACCCGACTACAGCACACTTGCCAAACCCTTGACTGACTTGACCAAGAAAAACTTACCTCGACAGGTCCTGTGGTCTCCCCACTGTGAAACGGCTTTTCAGGCCCTCAAAAATGCTCTGGTTAATGCTCCTGTCTTGGCGGCCCCAGCCCTTAACAAACGTTTTATCGTCCATACAGACGCTTCCATGTTCGGGCTGGGAGCCGTCCTTAGCCAAGTAGGTGAAGATGGAGGGGAGCACCCAGTGGCCTACATCAGCCGGAAGCTCCTGCCCCGCGAAGTCAGCTATGCAGCGATTGAAAAGGAGTGTTTGGCCTTGGTGTGGGCATTAAAGAAATTGACTCCCTATTTATATGGACAAGAGTTCACTCTGGTCACCGACCATAACCCGTTGGTGTGGCTAAACCGGGTCTCTGGAGATAACGGCAGGTTATTACGTTGGAGCTTATCATTACAACCCTTCAATTTCACCATTTCCTACCGACCCGGGAAACAGAATGGCAATGCGGACGGGTTGTCCAGACAAACGGACCTCAGCCCAGCATAACCAGCGGTCTGGACAGCCTTAGTCTGCCCCGAAAAGGGGTCAGACGGTGTCTGCCAGAGTGTTCCACAAAAAGGGAGCACTGTTACAAAAACTGTTACAAAAACCTTATTGCACTGTGTACCTTTAAATGCTATTTTCGCCTTTCTGACTTATGTGCAGTCGTTGGTATGGTTCAGCACGAATCCTTTGTGTAAGCGTATAGGTGGCCGCCATTTCGGGACTTTGCACGTGTTCGCGGCCATCTTACGTACGAACAGCGGTGTTTGCCAGCAATCGTCTGGAACTAAAAACGGAGACGCACCCAGGCGAACACCGCTGAGACCTCCAGGATAGCATAACTTCGTGCTGGACCTACCGAACAGCCCACCGTTCGGTAGGACGATTACTCTCCGCATGGGGAGTACAGCGACCTCCAGGATAACTATGGATGACCATGGGTTCGTGGAGTTTTCCCGTACGAACGGAGACCGACCGCAAGGCCTAAACGTGTGGAACTATTTTCGGCCAGAAAGTCTGTGCGGTCGGTCAAAACTTTGAAAACCCCTAACTCCTGAACCGTTCATCCGAACGGGTTGGTTTTCGGATATGTTGCTCCCCTGAACAAGACCTGTACAGCGGTGTAGGATTTAAAGGGGTACCCCCTGGTTTCGGGGTACATCCAGAACTTGGTTGAAAATATGTACTGTATAATTGGGTTAACTGTTTATCTGAGGGGAGGAGATGTGTGGGAGGTACCCAATATGTGATTGGTGATTTTATGCCTCCCCCTGGGAGTATCCTGTTTACATGTAACCACAATAAAAAGCAGGCTGGTCAGCCCAGTCCTCAGTTCTTACTTGACCCTCAAATCGCTGCTTTGACTCTTTTGTGGGTAGAAAAGGTATCCTAGCTATGCTATAGCTAGTGGGATGATTCCACACTTACATGACTCGTATGGAATACTATGGAACTCGGCTCTCCCCTCTTCAGCAACTAGGAATCCAGACGACTAAACGGTCCAGCTCTCAGCTAGCCTAAGGGTAACCGTAACATACCCATTTCTGTACCTCCTCCATAGTCTTACCCAACTCTACAACCTGCTGCCGGGTAATTCCTTCTCCCAACTGACTCAAATCCCCCCTTAAGTTACCAAGTACGGGAGCCCATACATGATTTCAAAAGGAGAGAGACCCATCCTTCTGGTAGGTGTACTGCGAATTCGCAATAGAGCTATAGGCAAAAGAACGTTCCACTTAAGTTGGGTTTCTGACACATTTTTGCCAACTGATTCTTAATAGTTCTATTCATTCTCTCTACTTTACCAGAACTCTGAGGTATATATGCCGTATGAAGTCTCCACTTTATACCAAGCATATGAGTCAGTTGTTGTAGGCACTGGTGAACAAAGGCTGGACCATTGTCCGATCCTATAGAGCAGGGTAATCCATATCGGGGTATTATTTCTCGTAGCAGGAATCTCACAACTTCTCCTGCTTTCTCTGTACGAGTAGGACATGCTTCTACCCAGCCTGAATAGGTGCACACAACTACTAGTAGGTAGCGATGTCCACCAGATTTAGGCATTACTGTATAGTCAATTTGTAGATCGGACATAGGGAGTCCCCCCATATACTGAACTCCTAGTGGCTTTACTGGTCCTTGCCTTGCATTATTTTTAGCACACGTTACGCATCTTCGTACAATGGCTTGAGTTAAGTTGGACAATCTTGGTATGTAGAAATGTTTTCTGAGAGATTCTTCTGTACTATCTCTCCCAGAATGCGTCCCATTATGATAGTTTTGAACAATTTCTACCGCTAGTGATGCTGGAATAACTATTCTCCCATCTTCTAACTGATACTATTTGTTCTCCAGGTACTTTCCAGGTTCAGTCTTTAACCACTCCTCTTCTTGAGCTGTATAAACTGGAGTCCATTGAGACAGTGGAGTTGGAATAAGAGCAGCTATATGTTCCACATATTCCTGTCTTCCTGATTCAGCGGCACGCTTAGCTGCACTATCTGCCATCTGATTTCCTTTGGTTACATCACCATCTCCTCTCAGATGCGCTCAACAATGTATAATACCGACTTCTTTCGGTTCCCATACTGCTTCCAATAGTTGCAGTATTTCAGCTGCGTACTTGATTTCTTTGCCTTCTGAATTCAATAGTCCTCTTTCTTTATACAAAGCTCCGTGGGCATGAGTGGTTAAAAACGCATTCTTGGAGTCCGTGTAGATGTTCACTCTTAAACCTTCAGCCAATTGTAACGCTCGTGTCAGTGCTATCAGTTCTGCCTTTTGTGCTGATGTTCCTTTTGACAGTGGCCGAGCTTCTATCACCTTATCTATTGTTGTTACTGCATATCCTGCATAGCGAATCCCTTCTTTCACATAACTACTGCCGTCTGTATAATATTGGACATCGGGGTTCTGGATGGGAAAATCACGAAGATCTGGTCTACTTGAAAATACTTCGTCCATCACTTCCAAACAATCATGTTGACTTTCAGTAGGTTGCGGCAGAAGGGTAGCTGGATTTAAGGTATTTACAGTCTCTAAATGCACTCTTGGGTTTTCACACAACATTGCTTGATACTTGGTCATACGGCTATTACTAAACCAATGATTTCCTTTGTAATCCAACAACGTCTGTACTGCATGTGGAACTCGTACATAAAGTTCTTGACCTAGAGTGAGTTTATCGGCTTCAGCTACCAGCAGGGCGGCTGCAGCTACTGCTCTTAGACAAGGTGGAAGACCGCTGGCCACTGCGTCCAGTTGTTTAGACATATAGGCAACAGGTCTTTGCCATGATCCCAAGTACTGTGTCAATACTCCCACAGCCATTCTTCTTTGCTCGTGTACATACAGATAGAATGGTCGCGTGTGATCAGGTAGACCTAATGCTGGGGCACTCATCAAAGCCCTCTTCACATCTTCAAATGCCTTTTGCTGTTCTTGAGTCCATAGGAAGGGGTCGTGTTCTGTACCCTTGATAGCTGCATACAGAGGTTTTGCCAATATCGCATAACTGGGAATCCATATCCTACAGAAGCCTGCTGCCCCCAAGAACTCTCGCACTTCTATTCTTGGGTGTTGGTATTTGGCACACAGCTTCTTTTCTCTCTGGCCCCATTATTCTTTGACCTTCAGAGATATGGAATCCCAGATATTTGACAGTTGGTAGACATAACTGAGCCTTCTTCCTAGACACCTTGTATCCTGCCTTCCAGAGAATGTGTAGTAGATCGTGTGTTGCTTGCTGACATATTTCTCTTGTAACTGCTGCTATCAACAAATCGTCTACATATTGTAATAATACACACTCTCCTGGGATGGACTTGAAATCCAGTAAGTCTTGACTCAGAGCTGAACCAAATAGGGTGGGTGAATTTTTAAACCCTTGGGGCAGTCTTGTCCAAGTCATCTGGCGTTTCGAGCCCGTTACAGCATTTTCCCATTGGAAAGCGAAGATACATTGACTTTCTGCGGCAATTCGAAGGCAAAAGAAGGCATCTTTGAGGTCTAAGACTGTAAAATAGGTAGCCCCGCCCGGAATTAAAGCAAGCAGGTTATACGGATTGGGTACAACTGGATGTATACTAACAACCGCATCATTGACTGCTCTCAAGTCCTGCACAGGGCGATACTCATCTGTACCGGGCTTTTGAACAGGCAGCAATGGGGTGTTCCAGGGGGAAGTACAGAATTTTAGGATACCATACCGTATGAACTTATCCAGATAAGATTGAATATTTTTCTTAGCCTTCTGCGGGATGTGATATTGCCGTAGGCTCACTGGATAAACCCCAAGCTTTAGTTCAATTCGAATAGGCGGAATATTGCGGGCCAGTCCTGGTGGGTTGTTCTCTTCCCAAACTCCTGGTATGTTGAATAAGGATTCATCACTCTTAGGGTTTTGGCTAGTCAATGCTGTATAAAGTCGCCACTCTTCTTCCTTTGGTACGGATAATGTCATAATACCTGAAGGTCCATTAAACTTTAAGGATGTTGTTCCGTTTCGTAGGAACGTAATCTGCGCTTGTAATTTGGATAGCATATCACGTCCCAACAATTGGACTGGACATTCAGGCATGTAAAGGAATTGATGTTTTACTACGTGGCCTCCCAATGTACATTGTCGACTTTTAAGAACCGGTTTTGCAGCACTCCTTCCAGTTGCTCCTATCACGGTAATAGTTCTTCCAGATGGAGGAGCAACTAGGTCAGTCACCACCGAATGTTCAGCACCGGTGTCAATCATGAATGCACTCCTTTTTCCCCCTATTGATACTTCGACCATAGGCTCCTCTCGACCAAGGGGGATGGAGCCCGGTCGGTATCAATAGTTCTCCATGACCGTGTCAGCCAATCCTACAAAGTCCCTATCTTCTCTATCGCGGGACCTTTGCGCTGCGGGATAGTATCTATCTTCTCTTACACTTCCTCTGTTACCACTATTACTCCCTCCGGGACCTCCGGGACCTCCTCTACCTCTCGCCTCTGCCTCTAAAATTTCCATAACCTGCCCTGGGTGGGTCTCTCTCGTACTGCTCTCTTTTTGGACACTCGCTTCTCCAATGCCCTTCTTCTTTACAATACGCGCACTGATTCCTACTCAGGGGTTCCCTATTCCACCTACTATCGCCTCTATCTGGGCCCCGTCTATCTACGCCTGCGATCGCTACCGCTAGCATATCCGCCTTTTTATGCATCTTGCGCTCTTCCTCTTTCTTACTTTCTGATTCCCTATTCATGTACACCTTATTTGCTACCTCCATTAGTTGGGTGATGGACATTCCTGCAAACCCTTCTAACTTCTGTAGCTTGCGCTTAATATCTCCGTAAGCTTGGCTGACAAAGGCAGAGTTTACCATTCGGGAATTCTCAGTGTCTTCCGGATTAAAGGGGGTATACAAGCGGTATGCCTCCAATAATCAGTCATAAAAGACACTAGGCGCTTCATCACTTTTCTGAATCACCTCAACCGTCTTTGACATATTTATAGCTTTCTTCCCTCCGGCTTTCATACCAGAAATTATAGCGTCTCTATAGGCTTTTAGATGAACCATATCTGCGCCATTAACATCCCAATCGGGATCGGTATTAGGATAGTGAGTTGCGGCCCATGCTGCTGCATTTGCTTGGTTTAAAGTACGGGCTTCTTCCTCCAGCGCTTTAATAGCCGCTTGATTTAACCTAGTCCTCTCCTCATTGTTAAATAATGTCATTAATAATTGCTGGCAATCAGCCCAAGTTGGATTATGCGTCTGGACTATCGAGGTGAACAGGTCGGTCATGGCTTGTGGTTTCTCAGTATACGAGGAATTGTGGGTCTTCCAATTCAAGAGATCGGTAGTTGTGAATGGGACA
Source organism: Pelobates fuscus (assembly GCF_036172605.1). Taxonomy (NCBI): domain Eukaryota; kingdom Metazoa; phylum Chordata; class Amphibia; order Anura; family Pelobatidae; genus Pelobates; species Pelobates fuscus. The sequence goes on from NC_086317.1 coordinate 448,172,154, forward strand.
TATACGAAGACTGGGTCAGCATACACCATTTGACCTAAATCATTAAGGTAAGCTGACCCAGGATTCAAACGAAGAGGCATCTGATAATGTTTAGGTTTTTGGGTTCCGGTCAGTTGTCGGGTTAGTATAGGGCTTCGTGAAGGGGCGTCAGTTAGGGGTTCCGGTCGGGGGGTAGTAAGACGTGGGGATGTAGAGGCTTTATTGTGGGGAAGGCCGGTGAATAAAATATTCCGAGCCGGGCTAGAGAAAGCCTGACCGGAAGCTTGAAGTGGCGCCACATCGGGATAGATGGACTGAACGGGGGCTGGGGTCGGGAGGGGAGGTTTAGTACGGCGTGGGGTGGATTCTGAGCTGGAGGAGGAAGTGGAAGTGGGTGGGGACAGCGGGTGAGTGGGTGTGGAACTTCCTGTACTTGTATCACCTCCCCCTACAGGGAAGTAAGGGGGCGGCATAGGGATCTCGGACTCAGGGGGCGTGTCCAAAATGGGCTTAACCATGGTCCTAGTGGACAAACAAGTCCTGGCCACCATGAGGCGACATTGCTCCTCGTGGCATATTCGGATCCATCTTGGCGAGTCGTTTACGGCCTGCCTCCAACAATCAATGTATGGAAACTGTCCGTAAAGTTTAGGCCTACCTGATACAGCCACGTGTACACGCTGTACAAGATTTGGATCCAAACTGCCACGTGGCGGCCAAGCCGCAACCAAAGTAGGCCATTCCCTAGTGCACAAAGTGATCAAACGTGCAGGAGACATTTTAACCCCAAAATCACATACTGTGAATCCCTTTTTAAAATTTACCATACATCCTAAGGGATCCAAAATCGTCGACTCCGACGCGCCCATACTTATCAATGGAGCGTCGTTGACAACGAATGCTATACACACACTCTATGCAACAGTCACACCCGTTCCTTCGGCAACAGCACCACGTGGTACAGTTACCAAGTGAAACGTACACAATAACACAATAAAAACACTCAGGGAATTCCCGTACACACACAGCTGTTACACCAGTCACTAAGTAACTAATACTGTGCCCTTTGGCGAAACTATACCGTCACCCACGCTATAATTCTCTATATATGAATTACCCGTCTATAACACACCCCAGTAACATCGTCTTTACAAACAGCAGTTACAATACGGTTAGCATAGGTCAAAGTACAATTTAAGGTCACAATACAATTATTAGTAGTTATGGTGTTAAACATGCAATAAACGACAATTATTAGTACTTATATACAGTGTCAGTAAATATACAGGGTTATGGTACCGTGCACTATAACACAGCAACACACTATTAACACTCTCGCTAGACGGCAGAGCTCACGCTATCTAGCAAGATATACACGTTACTAAACAATCTTTATCACATATACAATCCCAACTAATCTATTGCCCAGTACCTTGATGGACTACCTAAAACTATCTACATCCGTTTTGGTTAGCCACACTGCCCAAGCACCACATATAGCGAACTAGAGGGCGGAATTTACAACAGAACTCTTTTAGTCTTTCTACTCTATCAATAGTCTAGTGGGTTCCAAATTTACACGCCTTCCCACTTAGCCAAGATAGGTTGAGAGCTAGCGGACCGAATTTACACAGACGCCGCTTAGTCTCCCGGTCCCTCCGACCTAGCGAACAAATTGTACACCCTAGAACGCTAGTCTAGACAAGACACCGGTGTCCGGCTAGGGCTATTTACACAGAACCCCGCCTGACTCCAAACCAAATCAAACGGTCTTACTAAAGAGCGTTCGATTGAGCGGTGCGCCTTCGCTCCTTCCCTCCGACAGAGGGGGCAGATTCCATACACAGATTAACCCCTTATGGGCCTACCGCACAATCGGTATACCCCTAGTGGGTCCGCCGTCTAAAACAGCGGTCGTCTTACCTCCTCGTTCCTGAACCTGAGTTCACAGTAATCGACGGGGACACCCCAGCACTTACTACGTAGAGGGCGATGATCTCCTGGACAACAGACCAGTGGCGCCGAGACGAAGGGAGGTCCACGCAGAAGTTCAGGGGTGCAGCCGTAGAGAACGTGGGCAAAAATAGACCGTCTCACGCCTCTGCTTCTCAGCTACCGTTGAACGATGAGCTTCCCGGCCAATGCACCAAATGATACCGGAGAAACTGACGGAAGCCAAGCACAGAGAGATGGACACAGGTTTCTTCAGGAAGGAAGAGATTCTTTATTCGGTTCACCGATCGGGACTCAGAGGGACTAATGTCACCAAAATACAGCAAGTTCTGAGCCCCGGACAATAGTGCAGGCTCCTTATATAGGCACATAACTCCTCCCATATTAAGCTCCACCCGCACATTCTCTTAGCCAATCAAAACAAATAAGAATTAACTGCCTGCTTGACCGCATGGCTTGTCCAGCACAATGGAGGAGGGGAATACTACATCCTGTATTCTCGCACATGCTCCGTACACTACTGATCGTATCTTGCCACGTGCAACCAACCGACCGATACGTCAGCATATGCACGTACACATGCCACGTAGTAATCTCGGCCTACTAAATTTATTTTTACCAAGATTCCACCACAGTATGTATGTATGTGTCTTTGTATGTATGTGTGTATGTCTGTTGGGGGGGGGGGAGGGGAGTCAGTTTCGCACTGGGGCCCCATGGATTGTGCTCTTATGCATATGTGCCTATATATATGACTGTGCATTAATAATTGTGTATATGAGTTCACGTGCATGTATGTGTTTGTGTGTATGTATATATGTTTATTTATGCATGTGTATTTGTGTGTGTGTATGTAGAAAGTGTGTACATATATGCATACTTGTGTATGTATACACACAGATACACACACCATGACACACAGATACACACACCTTGACACACAGTGTGTATCTGTGTATGTGTGTGTGTATGTATCTGTGTGTCAAGGTGTATGGATCTGTATCAAATTGTGTGTATCTGTGTATCTGTGTTTTATGTGCCAGTGTGTGTTAAGGTGTGTGTATCTGTGTTTGTATGTGACAGTGTGTGTATCTGTTTGTCAGTGTGTATCTGTGTGTATGTATCTGACACACACATACACACACTGGCACATAGTGGCACACAGATACACACACACACACACCTTGATGCACATACACTCACACACACTGGCGTATATTCACACTGACAGATACACTGACACACACATATACACACACAGTGACACACACGCACACACCTTGACACACAGATACACAAACAGGCACATACACAGATTCACACACATTGGGAGATACACACACTGACACAGGTACACAAACAAATGCAGACACATACACACACACAATTAAAAGTTCTGTTTACTTACCTTTTTTTTTACGTACTGGTGTTGCGGAAAATTGACACCAATTAATAAACTGCAATTTTTTTTTTTGCGTAACTGACATTTTTTGGCTCTAGTAAATCAATGTACGATCAAGTTTCAACTAAAATTGAGAAAATAAACGGTGTGAAAATGACACTTAATTGCATGTCCCTTCATTGATTGGTTAGCACTTTTGACTTCCAAAATTCAATAAAGTAAAGAAACTTGCACAATTGCGTTAAATTGTAAATACATGCTTAGAAATCAATATAAGCATACATAATATTTTATTCTTAAAACTATTGCAGAATCTTAACAAGTTATAATAGCTAACATGCAAAGATTGCAAAAATTATTCTAGAAATGGTTGATTTGTAAAATTTGATTTCTTTACTTTCCTTGTTTGCCTATAAATAAATAGTGAATAGCTGTCATATTTATTTCTACACTTATTTAAATCGTGATATCAGACATTTCATTTTTTTTTTTTTTACACAGACAGAGAGACAGATGAACAGACAGAGCTATGGAAAATGGATTACAAACACTTACATCTTGTTATCTTGTAGGCTCACAAATAAAAACGAAAACTGAAGACAACATTCAGCAACAAGTATGGAAACAATTGAACAAATATATCTTTTTAGGAAAATACAATAAACATAACAGCTTGTAATAAAACGGTGAATATATATGTTGATAGAAATTCATTCGGTCCTGCCGCGCGTTGTCTTCCATAAACAAATTAGACTTTCTGCCAGCTGAACTTACTGCCATATTTTCTAGCTCTGCAGCAAAAAAAAAAAACAAAAAAACACATTTATGCTTTTTTTTTCCCCATTTCTCGAGGCAATCTCTTATCTTCTTTTCTATAATTTGTTCTCTGACATTAATAAACACCAAAAGAATTATTACACCAATAGATATTTCAGTAGTTTAGGTATCCGACCAAAACTGTATATAAAGCAACCACCGCACTACCCATGTAAATATGATATGTAATAATAATAATAATACTATTAATAATAATATATCATTCACAATATAGCCCTCTCACTAATCACCAACTTCAAAGCTCACAAAATTAAAAAAAAAATTTAAACACCTCACTTAGGCAGAAATAATGGGGGTTTAGTTACAGTATGTGATATACAAAAAATAAGCCTGCCACAACGTCAATGTACCCCATTCTTAGCAGGTCCTACTCTAGCAACCTAATGCCTGCTTGCATGAGATGAATCCACTTACTTGGGAAATGCTTCTTCCTGGGGCTCTCTGAAGTACAAGGTTTAATAGGGCCCTGGAATGAGGCACTGGTGACAGAGAGGGGTACACAACCAGGGAGTTGGCCTGGACTCCCAAATATATATTACATCTGCAAGTAAGAGGGCTGCGCTCACCTGAACATGCATACATATTGTTTTCACGAAGGTTGTGTCAGTCACAACCAAGAGAGGTGCAGCTAGGGCTGTATAAACAGAAACAAAAGGGATTTAACTCCTAATAGACAGAGAATTGAGCAGTGAGACTGCAGGGACATGATCTATACACCAAAGCTGCTTCATCAAGATAAAGATACTTTGATGCCTATAGTAGAGTATAGTATCAGGTGAGCTGCAGGTGCGTTGCTGTGGTACAAAAACACCTGGAATTTGAGCCAAATGCAAAACTTGATAGTCTTTATGGTAAAGGAGAGCTGTGAATAAATCGTCCCCACATCTTTATATTATCTCCCCTTCTCTATACCCTGCAACAATGTGATTATTCTCTCAGGATCTCAATGAAAGCATAGCAGGAAACAAGCACATGCTGCACAGTTTGGTATTCAATGCCATCCCATCACAATACCTAACTGATAGAGGTGTGTTTGACAAAGGTCTCATCCCCAGCACCCCCAACTAACAGTCACCTTGGGGGCTCCAACCCTCCTCCCAGCTTTGTTGAGCACTAAACTTGTGATCTTTCTTTTTAAATCAGGCAGCTTCTTTGAATAAAAACACTACTACCCTCCTGCCCTTGCACTACCTGTGGAGACCTGCTGCTAAAGGGGTCTAAAAAGCCCCCCAGTTGACATATTTCTGCCCTGAATGTGAGTTCAGGCAGCATTTAGAACAGCTGAAAATCTAACCTTTATCCCTCGTAAGTAGGGTTGATTGAAATTTAACGTTGACTACTCCCCAAAAGCTGAACTGTCCCGCTACAATCGGTAATGAATACTGCCGCCAGGCTGATCTTTCTCACCCATTGTTCCTCCCATACCTCGCCCCTCTATCGATCCTTACACTGGCTTCCTGTATCATATAGTGTCAATTCAAAATACTAACCCTTACCTATAAAGCTCTAACTAACTCTAGCCCCTCTTACATTTATTCCCTTATTCATAGATATGCCCCTTCTCAGTCTCTCCGCTCTGCCGGTGACCTTCTCCTGTCCGCTGCTCGCACCCTTACTGCTAACTCGCTCTTGCAGGTCTTCTTGCGGGCAGCTGCCTTCTTTTGGAACAGATAACCTACCCCCATCAGACTCTCCCCTAGTCTCCAGTTGTTTAAGAAGTCCCTCAAAACACATCTGCACATAAATGTTTATGGACTCCCAGAGTAACTTATCCATACCTATCCATACCTATCCTAAAACTTAAGCAACTTATCCATACCTATCCTAAAGAGCCATACTCCACTCTCACTTCCAGCTCTGTTACTTTTCCACCTTGTTTGGTGGCTGTCACCCTTGCTGCCCTCTTCTAGACTGCAAGCTCGTTTGAGCAGGGTCATCAGCTACCTATTTTTCCTGTGTCACTGTGTAATTGTCTCATGTATTGTAAATTTCCCCCCCTTTCATAATATTGTAAAGTGCTGCAAAATTAGTTGGCGCTTTATAAATTCCAATAATAATAATACTAATATACTGTCATTCCACATGCACAGAGCAACACGGGACACCAGAATTACTTATACAGATATTGAACAAGCACACAGGAACACCATTACACATATTCCCCACGCATAGAGGAAGACCAATATGGTGCTTGTGGGGTTATTCACTAAAGTGATAATCCAAAGTGAATTTCAAACTAAAGGCAATCTTAGTCACCTTGAAAAAATTCTCTGTGTCAACTATGCTTCCAGTTTGGCAACTTTGGCTTTAAATTAGAAAATCACTTTGAATTTACTTTGAATTCTCATTTTAGTGACTAATCCTTCAAGTCGCTATAAGACATACCACAAGTGCATCACCAAGTTCTTTAGGATTGCTCTGTACATGGGCAGCTCAATATCAGCATGCTAGCTTTCTGGACAGAATTCTCACTTTAGTGATTAACCCTGTTGGTCTCTGATGTCCTACATCTGGAGAAAAAAAACTCACAAGTAGTGATGTACCGAACGGTTCGCTGGCGAATAGTTCCTGGCGAACATAGCGTGTTCGTGTTCGCCACGGCGGGCGAACGTATGCGCGGTTCGATCCGCCCCTATTCGTCATCATTGAGTAAACTTTGACCCAGTGCCTCACAGTCAGCAGACACATTCCAGCCAATCAGCAGCAGACCCTCCCTTCCAGACCCTCCCACCTCCTGTACAGCATCCATTTTAGAATCATTCTGAAGCTGCATTCTTAGTGAGAGGAGGGAAAGTGTAGCTGCTGCTGATTTGATAGGGAAATGGATATCTAGTCTAGTGTATTCAGTGTCCACTACAGTCCTGAAGGACTCTGAATCTGATCTCTGCTGTAAGGACAGCACCCAAAAACGCAATTTTTAGGGCTAGAATATCAGTCTGCTTTTTTTTTCCTGTGTAATCTAATTGCAGCTGCCTGCCTGCCAGTTTCTGTGTCAGGCTCACAGTGGATACTGTGCCCACTTGCCCAGTTTCACCACTCATATCTGGTGAACAATAGCATGCATTTAAAAACAAAAAAAATGTTTTCACTGTAATAGATTGAATAGCAGTTAGTTGTCTGCAAGCGTCTGTGTGTCAGGCCTACAGCGTGTACTCTGCCAACCTCTGTCAGTGCACAGTGCCACTCATATCTGGTGTCACAATAGCGTGCATTTAAAACCAAAACATTTTTTTACACTGTTATAGATTGAATAGCAGTTAGTTGTCTTCAAGCGTGTGTGTCAGGCCTACAGCGTGTACTCTGCCAACCTCTGCCACTGCACAGTGCCACTCATATCTAGTCTCACAATAGCGTGCATTTAAAAACAAAAAAAACTTTTTTCACTGTTATAGATTGAATAGCAGTTAGTTGTGTTTAAGCGGGTGTGTCAGGCCTACCCGGTCTACTCTGCCAACCTCTGCCAGTGCACAGTGCCACTCATATCTGGTGTCACAATAGCGTGCATTTAAAAACCCAAAAACTTTTTTCACTGTTATAGATTGAATAGCAGTTAGTTGTCTTCAAGCGGGTGTGTCAGGCCTACAGCGTGTACTCTGCCAACCTCTGCCAGTGCACATTGCCACTCATATCTGGTCTCACAGTAGCTTGCACGCATAGTACCACTAATCCCCCCAAAAATGACAGGCAGAGGCAGGCCACCCCGCAGGGGCCGTCGTGGTCGTGGTGCTGTGATTCCCTTTTGCCCTAGAATAATGCCCAGTTTTCAGAGGCCACGTACCCTGAACTTGAAAAGTTCTGAGGACATAGTTGACTGGCTAACACTGGACACCCAATCTTCTACAGCTTCGGCTCAGAACCTTGACGCACCATCCTCCTCCAGCTTAGCTTCAGGCACCTCTCAAGATACCACTCACCCGCCTGCCGCCACCACCAACACTAGCACCACAGCCGCTTCACTTTATCTGTCAGAGGAGTTATTTACACATCCTTTTGAAGAAATGAGTGATGCGCAACCATTATTGCCAGAGGATGTAGATAACAGGGATATGTCTCAGTCAGGCAGCATTACACACATGGACGTATGGTGTGATGATGATGATGTTGTACCCGCTGCTGCTTCCTTTGCTGAGTTGTCAGATACAAGTGAAGCTGTTGATGATGTTGATGCGTCCATGTCACGTGGGAGCCCGCTCGGCAAGAAGAAGAACCGGGGGGAAAGTTCAGATGGGGAGACAGAGAGGAGGAGGAGACGAGTTGGAAGCAGGGGGAGGTCGTCGCAAGGAGCTAGTGGCACAGTCAGACAGCATGCATCGGCACCCGGGGTTAGCCCGACAGCACGCCAATCAACGCATGCTGTGTCCACCACCAGAATGCCGTCATTGCAGAGCTCAGCAGTGTGGAATTTTTTTTGTGTGTCTGCCTCTGACAACAGCGATGCCATTTGCAACCTGTGCCCAAAGAAACTGAGTCGTGGGAAGTCCAACACCCACCTAGGTACAACTGCTTTGTGTAGGCACATGATCAAACATCACAAACGCCTATGGGATCAACACATGAGTATAAGCAGCACACAAACTCAAAGCCGCCATCCTCCTCCTGGTCCAGCATCTTCAGCCACATCAACCACTGCTGTCCTCCTTCCCCCCTCTCAACCATCCGCCACTCCGTCTCTCGCCTTGAGCAGTTCCCGCTCATCTGCCCACAGTCAGGTGTCTGTCAAGGACATGTTTGAGCGTAAGAAGCCAATGTCACAAAGTCACCCCCTTGCCCGTCATCTGACAGCTGGCCTGTATGAACTATTAGCCCGCCAGCTTTTACCATACAAGTTGGTGGAGTCTGAGGCGTTCAAAAAATTTGTAGCTATTGGGACACCGCAGTGGAAGGTACCCGGACGAAATTTCTTTTCACAAAAGGCAATCCCCAACCTATACTCGATTGTGCAAAAGGAAGTAATGGCATGTCTGGCACACAGTGTTGGGGCAAGGGTCCATCTGACCACTGATACCTGGTCTGCAAAGCATGGTCAGGGCAGGTATATCACCTACACTGCGCATTGGGTAAACCTGCTGATGGCTGCCAAGCATGGAATGCGTGGCTCTGCAGAGGAGTTGGTGACACCACCACGACTTGCAGGCAGGCCTGCTGCCACCTCCTCTACTCCTCCTACTCCATCCTCTTCCATAACCTCCTCGGCTGAGTCCTCTTCTGCTGCTGCGTCTTGCTCCACATCAACAGCACCCGCCCAGCTCCCCAGGTACTATTCCACATCCCGGATACGGCAGTGTCACGCCGTCTTGGGTTTGACTTGCTTGAAAGCAGAGAGTCACACCGGACAAGCACTCCTGTCCGCCCTGAACGCACAGGTGGAAAAGTGGCTGACTCCGCAGCAACTGGAGATTGTCAAAGTGGTTTGTGACAACGGAACAAATTTGTTGGCGGCATTGAATTTGGGCAAGTTGACACATGTGCCGTGCATGGCACATGTGTGTAATCTGATCATACAACACTTTGTGCATAAGTACACAGGCTTACAGGATGTCCTGAAGCAGGCCAGGAAGGTGTGTGGCCATTTCAGGCGTTCCTACACGGCCATGGCGCACTTTGCAGATATCCAGTGGTGAAACAACATGCCAGTGAGGCGCTTGATTTGCGACAGCCCGACATGTTGGAATTCAACACTCCTAATGTTCGACCGCCTGCTCCAACAAGAAAAAGCCGTTAATGAATATTTGTAAGAACGGGGTGCTAGGACAGCCTCTGGTGCTAGGACAGTTACTGGATGCTCATGCGCAATGCCTGTAGGCTCATGCGTCCTTTTGAGGAGGTGACAAACCTAGTCAGTCGCACCGAAGGCACCATCAGCGACAACATACCATTTGTTTTCTTCCTCAGGCCGTAGATGAGCGGGAGGAAGAGGAAGAGTTGTGGTCACCATCACCACCAGAAACAGCCTTATCAGCATTGCTTGCTGGACCTGCTGCAACACTGGAAGAGGATTGTGAGGAGTCAGAGGAGGAATGTGGCTTTGAGGAGGAGGAGAAAGACCAACCACAACAGGCATCCCAGGGTGCTCGTTGTCACCTATCTGGTACCCGTGGTGTTGTACATGGCTGGGGGGAAGAACATACCTTCATTGACATCACTAAGGAGGAGGAACGGGAAATGAGTAGCTCGGCATCCAACCTTGTGCAAATGGGGTTTTTCATGCTGTCGTGCCTGTTGAGGGACCCTCGTATAAAAAGGCTGAAGGAGAACGACCTGTACTGGGTGTCCATGCTACTAGACCCCCGGTATAAGCAGAAAGTGGCTGAAATGTTACCAAATTACAACAAGTCGGAAAGGATGCAGCATTTGCAAAATAAATTAAAAAGTATGCTTTACACAGCGTATAAGGGTGATGTCACAGCACAACGGGAATATAACAGGGGAAGAGGTGAAAGTAATCCTCCTCCTCCCACGACCACACCGGCAAGGACAGGACGCTTTACAGACGTGTTGTTGATGGAGGACATGCGGAGCTTTTTAAGTCCTACGCATCGCCACAGCCCTTCGGGATCCACCCTCAGAGAACGACTCGACCGACAGGTAGCAGACTACCTCGCCTTAACTGCAGATATCGACACTCTGAGGAGCGATGAACCCCTTGACTACTGGGTGTGCAGGCTTGACCTGTGGCCTGAGCTATCCCAATTTGCGATAGAACTTCTGGCCTGCCCCGCTTCAAGTGTCCTGTCAAAAAGGACCTTCAGTGCAGCAGGAGGTATTGTCACTGAGAAGAGAAGTCGCCTAGGTCAAAAAAGTCTAGATTACCTCACCTTTATTAAGATGAATGAGGGATGGATCCCGAAGGGACTGACAATGGGCGATACATTCGACTAAAAAAGGCCTGATGAGATGAGCTGCCTTGGGCTAAAAATGGTCCACACGCTGCTGTATTTTAGCTCTGAATGCCAGTTGACTTGCGTGACTTATCCGCCACCAACTAGGTTTCGAGCCGCAATGTTTTTGGGCACTTTCTGCCTGGGAAACAAACATACATTTTTCTGGCCGCTGCTGTAGCGGCTGCAAAAATACCTAATTTTTCAGGCATGTGTACATGCCTAATTTTTCGGGCCTCTGGTGCTGCACTGTGGCTTCAAAAACCAAACCAAAAAAAAGGCACATAACAGGGTCTGCACTTGGACATGATGGTGGATCAAACCGCAATGTCTCTAGTAGCTGCCATTATATCTCTTGATGCTCCTTGTCACTGCTTTTTGAACTCTGAATGCTGTTAGTATCATTTCTTTAGTGTCCTTACCTGTTATGCCCAGTGAGGACAAACATCTTTAGATATAGGGCAGCAGCTCTTCCCCTCCAATGGTTTCTGGCACTCCACTCACCCGTATGTTCCATCTTCTGTGTCGGGCTTCTAAGGTGGTTACAGAGCGGGATAGTTTCTGCACTTGCTGGGCCAGGTCATCCACCTGGTTTTGTGTGGTGTGTATTTTCCCCTCCCGGGTTCGGTCTTTGGTTTCCACCTCCATGATTTACTGGCGGAGCTTCCCTATCTCCGAATGTGCCTCTTTGAGGTCCGACTTCCAGATCTTGCGGATATCTTGTAGGAGGTGTTTCATATCTCTTTTGGTGACCGGTGAGGAGTCCTCATTGGAGTCTATGTCCGAGTCTACCTCACCTGATCTATGTCCCTTTCCTCTTGGGATGCCTCTGAGGCCTCCTCCTCGCTGGGAGCTGCAGGCGCCATTTTAGATAAAGCCGCGGGCCTCTCAACTAATAGCCTGGTGTCTGACATTTTCGAAGTCTCTGGAGGGTGAAACCTCTTATTTTTACACCCCATATTTGTCTCTGTTGGGGGGTGAGTAAAATTCAGACCTGCTTGAGCTGGAAACTGGGTAATTTGCCAAGTTTTGTAAAGTTGGCTCGAAGCTCCGCAAGTAAGCGTCTTTACAGTGTTGTCTAACCTTATTATTTTATTAATTTATTTTTTTGTTTGTGTTGTTTGTTATGATTGTTGTATGTGGACACACAAGTGATCATAAATGAACGCATGTTAAAAAAGAGAAAAGGGAAGGAAAAGGAGAGAGGAGAGAGGGAAAATTAAGGTAAAAACGAAAACGAAACTTTGCTAAAGCATTAACTAAACTGTTCACAAGAGCTTTTTGTCAGGATTACTAGTTGATCCAGCACGTAGAATTGTGTCACACAGATGACTAATAGGTAGCATGTTACCGGGCCTTAAAATTGCCGGACTTAACGTACCAAAGAGTAGTCAGGATACTTTCCAAGCTCAGGGGATACAGAAAGAGACACAACAATAAGGGAAAGCCAGATGTCAGGGATACCAGAATACAGGGAAGTCAAAATCAAAGCCAAAGTAAAAAAACTGAAGAAACTTGAATCAGGAACGCGCTCTCAGGCAACCACTAGTTAAACCATTACAGGGCACTGAGCAGGATTAGAACTGGGCCTAAATACCCCTCCTCTGGATCTGATAGGCTGTAATCGGCCTTTGACCCCAAAGGCAGTTACCAGGTTCCCATTTGCATAATTGCTGCTCAGCACAAACCCTTCTGTGGATTTGATTGCTGCTCGGCACAACTTTTCCTGTCAGGACAGTTATGTTGCTCAGCACAACTTTTCCTGTCAGAACAGTAAATGTCATTAATCACATTTTTATATGCGGATGAATACGTGACACTTTTATAAGTTATGGGAAGATTCTGCTAATATGACATTTCGCTCTGCACCTCTAGTAGGTTTCCCGGAAAACTGCAGGGGATTTAATATTCCGCAACATAGATCACACCTCCTTAGGGAACTTCAACAAAAAAATATCTAATTTGCTTTTCTTCAGAGGACTCATTTTTTTGAGTGGAGCAGCTCCAATACTAAAGGATAAATTTTACCCCCTGGGCTATTTTAGCAATCATCCTACTGCCCGTAAGGCCGGCGTGGCGATTTGAGGCTCATCTGCAATTCTTAGAGATAGATAAGGAAGTGGACCCAGGAGGTAGGTTTCTTTTTGTGAAAGGCAAAATCGCTAATTGGAGATACACATTTGCTTCCATATATACTCCGAATCGAAACCAAGCACAATGAATTCATACAAAAAACGCTTAGGAAACATCTTGTACCAAGGGGACTTTAATGCTGGGGGGCAATTTTAATGTACCTATTGATCCTATACTGGATTATTCTACAGGACATAGTAGCATATCTCAGTTAACAATCCAAAGTATTCGTAGAGCTCTTCGAGATCTGAGATTGACAGATTGTTGGAGAGTTAAACATCCAGAGGAGAAAGATTACACTTATTACTCAACAGTACACCGCCGATACTCTAGAATATTATTTTTTTTATCAAACAAGCGGCTACGGAAAATAGAAATAGATACCTCAACTTGGTCAGATCATTGCCAAGTACGAATAATATTTGATTCACTTTTATACCGCCCAGTAAGCCGGACCTGGAAACTGAATGACACTTTATGGTTCAACCAGAAAGTTGTAACTAGTAGATGTCATATCTCAATTGGAAACTCAGCATTAAAGGGCACAGGTGGACCTTTTGGAGAAGGATTTTTCTATATGCATGCGAATAAGGGGGAGGAGGTAATTATTAGCAAAGATGCTACGAGGACAACAAACTCAAGCCCAAGTCCATAGAATAAAGACTGATTTGGATAATATTTACCAATCTCCAGAAGAAATTGCAAATGAATTCAAACAGTTTTATTCAAAACACAAAAGTGTGAGGGGAACAGGAGAACATGGATATTGGTAGAGCATCCTATGGAGTGGAATACCCTTCTAGTTGCGGGAAACAGGAAGGGTACAGTAGAGAACTTTTGGGTTTTAAACTGAACCTCTCCAAGTGTGAGGTACTCAATGTATAAACATCTAGTGGGGAATGCTCCATTCTTAAGACTAGTTTCCCTTTTCGATGGTGTTAAAGTCAGATAAAATATTTATGAGTATGGATATTGTCTAATTCAAGAGAGCTTTATCAGCAAAAATTACTTTACTTTTACTTTAATTTATCCATTACTGGATAGAATGCAGAAAGATTTAAAATGTTGGTATTACCCGTTCATCTCCTAGCAGTGTAGAGTGGCGGTTCTAAAAATGAATATTCTTCCCAGACTTTTTTTTTTTCAGACCATCCCTATAGTGGTTCCGATGGCCTTCTTCTCTACTTTACGAACTATAATATTACGTTATGTTTGGAAAGGTGAAAGGCCCAGGCTGCGATATTGTCACGTATTCATCCGCTTATAAAAATGTGGTTAATGACATTTACTGTCCACAACATTACAGTCCTGACAGGAAAAGTTGTGCCGAGCAGCAACCAAATCCACAGAAGGGTTAATGCTGAGCAGCAATTATGCAAATGGGAACCTGGTAACTGATTTGGGGTCAAAGGCCGGTTACAGCCTATCAGATCTATAGGAGGGGTATTTAGGCCCAGTTCTCATCCTGCTCAGTGACCTGTCGTGGTTTCCCTTGTGGTTGTCCGAGAGCGCGTTATTGATTCTGGTAATTCTGGTTATTTGACTTTGGCATTGTTTTGGACTTCCCTGTTTTCTGACATCCCTGACTCCTGGCTTTTCCTTATCATTGTGTCTCTTTCTGTTTCCCTTGACCTCGGCTATTCCTGACTATTCTTTGGTACGTTAGTCCGGCCATTCCAAGGTCCGGTTTACGTTACCTATCAGTCCTCTGTGTTATACAATTCTAATTGCTGGATCATTCTGTAATCCTGACAGATATGATATTTTGTCCCTACCAAAATCATGGGGAGGCTTAGCACTTCCAGACTTCTGAAAGTATTATCAAGCTGCAGTTCTTCAAAGAATTAGCGACTGGCATAAGAAAACAGAGCAAAAACTCTGGGTCTTGCTGGATAAAACCAGTGGGGTAGCATCTTTACAGACAATGATCTGATATTCTAGAACACACAACTAACACTTTAAGTAAAGATTCACCGATCACTCAGACATCTGGGAGACAATAAGCAATGTTGAGCATATTTCACCAAAACCAAGCCCTTTGATACATCTGACATTAAATAGAGGTCTGGGTGACTGTCTTACCCCGAAAACTTGGTTCTTCCCTGGAGCTGAGGAATTTGTTCCAATGATAAGGGTACTAGGCAAGACAAGATTGAAAAGTTTGAAGAAAATGGTAAGTGATGCCCCTCCATCGACTATGCAGGGTTTTAGATATTCCCAGCTGCAATATTTCTATTTAAATCACCCAAATCGGTCAAAGATACCTCGGTGATTAACAAGGTTTGAGGAACTCTGCATGGGTGTTCCAAGGATGGAGAGGACGATATCTGCAATATATAGGCATCTTCTTTTTTGAAAGAAAACACTTTATTCAGATGACAATGGACAGAACTAACGGGCAAAACATTTACTGATTCACAGTGGGAGAAAATTCTTATTTTATGCCATAAAAGTTCTGTCAGTTCTAGATATAAAGAACTAAATTAGAAATGACTCTCATTTTGGTACAGAACACCAATATTATTGCATAGAATATTTCCCTCGGTATCGGATATGTGCTGGAGATGCGGTAAAGAGGTTGGTACAGTAAGACACTTATGGTGGGCTTGCCATCTTATCACACCATTTTGGGATGCGATTAGGACTAAATTAGCTCATTTCCTTGTAGAGGCACCCCGTTCGAGATAGACCATGTCCTTTTACATGCAACACCATTATCACTCTCCAAATACAAGAAGTCAATACTCCGACATTATATAAATGCAGTGAAATCTTTGATACCTACCCTTTGGAAGCAAACAGCCACCTCGTCAATAGAACTTATTAAAGTGCAGATTGCAAAATAATTTGACATTGTTATAAAGCTCACAAGTTGCACCCTGTCAATAAAAAAAATGGAGGAAAAAGTCATCTTGGGGGGGAGGGGGTTAGTATATATGTATATCTGTGCACTGTGTGTATGGTTGTTGTGTGATGTATGGGGTGTAGTGTGTGTAGTGTTTCTGCACAGTGGGGTGTAGTGTGTTTGTAAGGTTACAATAGGGTTATTAACATATTTTTTGTTTTCAATCTATTTCCCCCTTTCCTTTTGTTACATTTCAAGGCAGGAGGACATCCCTGGTGGTCTAATGGAGCTTGGTATCCAGTCTACATCTCTGCTGGGTGCAGACCATGAGTAACTGTCTCTAACTAGCTCTGGACACACCTACAGTTGTAATCAAAATGATTCAACCCTCACTGAAAATCAGATAAGTTGCATCAGGTGTGCTGTTGTGAGGAATGCTATTCAGAAGAATTTTGAGACTGGACAATTCATCATAAGTTGCATTTTCAGTTTAATTTGGGGGGACCCCATGAAGCAGTCATTGTGTTGAGCTATTTCAATTGCTTTTGTTTGATTTGTTCAAAGCAAACAGCTGAAAGTCTGTACATTTTGACAATAAACCTGATTTTCAACGGGGGGTGAAACTGTTTGATTACAACTATACATATGATCTGCACCCAGCAGATGGGCAAACCGGAAGCATTACAGAGGGGCAGACTGTATGAAGAGGCCCGTGGCAGAGTGCCTGCAAGGTTAGTTGCCCCTGTTCACTAATTGTGCTTTAGGTCGCACTACAAATCTCTGTGTGTGTCTTTGGCCATCTTTCATTGCTGTCTTTCATTGGCCATACATCACGGAGATTTAAAAAAACACACAGCATGGACCATTTATTATATATTTTCCATTTGTCTCAATGTGCATATGTGACATACGTTTATACTGTAATGTTTTGAATGATAAAACCAACTCTTGGAGTACATTGTGGGTGTTTGTAGTGTAGTAATAAAATAACGTGTGTGGTCACTGAATAGCAGTAATAGGCAATCGCAGACAATATTACACCCGCAGATTAAAAAATAAAGTGTCTCTACATGCGTTTGTGACATGGTTGTGTTAATTAATAAGTGACTATCTATCTATTCTTCCTAATATAGTAAATATATTCACCAGCACGGATCATTTCTATTTTGCTGGAACTAACATTATATATTTGTGGCTTCTTATATATATTATTGAAACTAGTACTATTAATTATTTAAACCTATTTTCTGTGTTGTTTGTTGTTTATGCCTGTTTGAGATCGTGATTTGGGTAATGCTTTACCAGCAGGTATGGAACAATTGCTGGAAGCGATGGTAAAATATATCAAAGCAGTCTATCAAATGATGGATTTGACAGGACATTAACAGCAGTTCAGCTGCTAGGCTTTTATACATGCATTAACTGCAAATTTCAAGAACTATGCTCAAGAGCACAATTTCAAAGGGATTTACTGTATAATTTGCAATGTTACACATTTTGTGCAATGATAACTTAATGAGGATCTAAGGGACTATGCAAAGGGGCTGGTGCAAATTGGCTGTCAGTCCTTAAGCCTTCCATTGACACTTCTTAGTAATTTGTACTATGAACACATAATAGCAATACATCTGTGTAGTTGGTCTGATCAGTCCCACGAGATCCAATATTATAAAGTAGACTAAAATACTAGAAACTGTTATTTTTTTGTGTGTGCTGTTGTACTGATGTTTAGAAACACTCCAACATTATATCTAAATACATTTTCTATTAAAGAAAGAGTGTTTTAAAAATGACTAATTAAGATTTAGGACCCTGTGCTTAACATGACGTAAACAAGGCTGGATTAATATAGGGATTTATGGAGCTGCAGCTCGAGGCCCATTCCCATGCTCTTGCTTAAGTAAGGAAACTTAAGTGGGATGTAGGGGAACAAAACTTGCGTGGACTGGCTGACAGTGAGATTAGCTAAAGTAAAGCTGACTTAATGTAGAAAAATGCAAAGTTATGCACTTTGCCATAAAGAATGCACAAGCAACCTATACCCTAAATGGAAGCGAATTAGGGATAACAATACATGAAAAGGATTTGGGAATTGTTAGAAACAACAAACTTTGCCCCCTTTTGGGGCATATTCAGCCCTTTGGGCAGTTTTGGTTACGTGATTCGTGTCAGTTACCTCGCCCACCAAAATTTAGCTTCACCGGACACTGCTGTTAGGGGTTATGGATTTGAAAGATGAAAGCAAGAGATTAGCATAGGGTACGTGTTTTCTGATATCTATATCCTGTGAGTTTCCCTCCGGCACCACCTCCACCAGATACGCTTGGGAGGTATGACTGTTTTAGCGTTTTCTGTCGATAAGATTTTGTAATTAAGCCTATCATAATTGTCAGCACCAGGCCCAATGGGCTCCTAATCTGGTCCTGGACATCAATTCATGATTTTATTAATGACACAGAGGCTGCACTCTTTCTTTATGTCCCTCAGCAACAAAGAAAAATAACATTAAAATCAGTATAACAACAAATATATTGTAAAACGAGGAAGAAGAAAAAGTAAGAAAGAGCAACTAGATATCTCATCAAACTCCAAAATACACATCTGGGAGAGGATTAACTCAGTCACCCTTACCTTACACAAGGAGGGGAGGCTCTTCACAGGGTCTCCTTGTTAATAGTGGTAACAGACGACAAACTTTTATTTAATGTTTAAAATAAGGTGATACCCTATGCACCCTAGAGGTTGTGGCTTTTATTTTGAATGTTATTAATTTGAATGGTTTAAATTACTGCATTTATACTACTTTTCTAGAATTTTATTAATGACTATGTGGCAATATTATTACTAAGCCTCCTTATTATATAAATTAATAAAACCTAGTCATGCATTTTCACTGACGTATATTCTTCTTGTTGCAATGTCTAATGTCTTGAAATCAATAAATAAAGTTTGACTGTAAAATAAAAAAAGAAGGCAAGAGAGCTGAGTTTTATGTCTGTGTTTTTGGGGCCAGCAGTGTTATACTTGCATACAGTGAAGCTGTTTCTGTGTTTTCAACTTTAAGTTTCCTCTGATGTCATATTTCCCTGGGAGTGACACCACTTAATGGCACTGATCTTTTTATGACTCACAAATGGAACTACTCATTTTTTCATACGTTCCATTTTTTTCTTCCGGCTCATAAATCGACCAGCAATGACAACACAGCTCATCACCCTGTGATTTCCATAGAACGAAACATTGTGTTGGTTGCATCATGTCGTGGTTAGGATTGAGGGCAAGATGAATGGAGTAAATACAGAACAAGTAGAAATCAAAGCCTGTTTTAGTCCGAGACACCTGAAACAGGAAGGATGGGAAAGGAAGTTTAGCTTCCAGGAACTTACCTTAAACACAGAGCCAAAGATACACCAGAGCATTATAAAGTAAGACCCTGATTAGCCTAATTAACCAATTAATGCTCAGAACTCATATCCTGCGGAGAATCTCTGAAATGATAAAAAAAAATTGCTCTTACCCAAGGTTCCCATCAGACCTGGCTGAGCTTTAGCAAATATTCCAAGACAAATGGAGAAACATCCATGATCCAGATGTTCAAAGCTGGTAGAGACTGACCCCAAAAACGTACAGCTGTAACTGCAAAGGTGTTTCCAACAAATATTGAGAAATTAAAGAATACTAATCCAACCGACACATTTCTGTGGTTAAGAATCCTTTTTTAAATTTTGGGTAGTAGCATTTAGTAGAAAATGTAAAATCATCCAAGGCTTAATGATTTTACTAGTAGGGTAAGGGTTAGGGGTAGGATTAGGGGTAGGTGTAGGGTTAGGGTTAGAGGCTAGGTTAGGGGTAGGGTTGGGGTTAGGGGTTAGGTTAGGGGTTGGGTTAGGGGTAGGGGTAAGGATAGGGTTAGGGTTAGGGGTATGGTTAGGTATAGGTATAGGGGTAAGGTTAGGGTTAGGTGTAGGGTTAGAGAATTGGCGAATTTCCGAAGTGCCGAATTGCCGAATTCCCGAATTGCCGAAGTCTCAAATTTCAGAAGTGCCTAACTAAACCGAAGTGCCGAAGTGAAAATTGTTGAAGTGCTGAATTGCCGAAGTCACGAATTTTGGAAGTGCCGAACCGAACCAAAGTGCAGAATTGCCGAATTGCTGAAGTTCCGAATTTCGGAAGTGCCAAACCAAATTTTTTGCCCATGCACATCCCTATAAAAGGGTAAAAAGAGGAGAAAACTAATACTGCTCACTGTTAAAAAAAATATAATAGGAGTATAAATATAAAAGTGTGTACTCACATATAATTGAGCAGGCGGACTACTCAATGAATCAGGCATGGTATAATCCCCACCTAGGATTTCTCTAGCGTAATACTCAACTGGAATAATAAAATTCGGATACCAAGCAGCAATATTAAAAAAATAAAATAAAAATAGTAGCAAATAGTGAAAAAAAAAAGTAAAATGGCACAATTAAGGGATAATATTCAGGAATTCATTGGGAAGAACTGTGTTATTAGCAATAATCAGCATGGTTTTATGAAACATAGGTCATGTCAAACTAACTTAATTGCATTCTACGAAGAAGTAAGTAGAAATATAGATCAGGGTGTTGCAGTGGATGTGATCTACTTTTTGCCAAGGCATTTTGCCAAGGCATTTGATACGGTTCCTCACAATAGGTTAGTCTTCAAACTAAAAGAAATTGGTCTAGATGAATATTCTTGTTCTTGGGTAGAACATTGGCTTAAGGATAGAGTACAGCGAGTTGTCATAAATGGTAAATTTTCAAGCTGGACAAAAGTGGTAAGTGGTGTCCCTCAGGGTTCTGTTTTGGGACCGCTTCTATTTAACATATTTATAAATGATCTTGAAATGGGCATTGAAAGCCATGTATCAGTGTTTTCAGATGACACAAAACTTTGTAAAGTAATAAAATGTCAGCAGGATATTGCCTTGCTGCAGAGGGATTTGGATAGATTGGGGGACTGGGCACTAAAATGGCAGATGAAATTTAACGTAGAAAAATGCAAAGTTATGCACTTCGGGGTTAAGAATGCACAAGCACTATACACCCTAAATGGTAGTGAACTAGGGATAACCACACACGAGAAGGATTTGGGAATTGTTATAGACAACAAATTAGGTAGCAATATGCAATGTCAATCTGCCGTTGCTGAGGCCAGTAAGGTTTTGTCATGTATAAATAGGGGCATAAATTCTCGAGATGAAAATATAAATTTGCCTCTTTATAAATCGCTGGTAAGACCACACCTTGAATATGCTGTGCAATTTTGGGCACCTGTTCTAAAGAAGGATATCATGGCACTAGAAAAAGTGCAGAGACAAGCTACAAAATTGATAAAAGGAATGGGGCATTTTAGTTATGAAGAAAACATTTAAATCTCTTCAGTTTGGAAAAACGGCGCCTTAGAGGGGATATGATAACATTATACAAATATATTCGGGGCCAGTACAAACCATTATCTGGAAATCTATTCATAAACAGGGCTATACATAGGACACGAGGTCACACATTTAGGCTTGAAGAAAGGAGATTTCATCTAAGGCAAAGAAAAGGTTTTTTTACAGTAAGAGCAATAAGGATATGGAATTCATTGCCGGAAGAGGTGGTTTTGTCAGAGTCTATACAGATGTTTAAATTGCAATTGGATAAATACTTGCAAAAACACAACATACAGGGATACAATTTCTAATTAGTGGGCTAATAGCTGCTTGATCCAAGGAGACATCTGACTGCTATTTTGGGGCCAAGAAGGAATTGTTTTTCCTAGTTTGTTGCAAAATTGGAAGCGCTTCAGACTGGGTTTTTTGCCTTCTTTTGGATCAACAGCAAAAGCATATGTGAGGAAGGCTGAACTTGATGGACGCAAGTCTCTTTTCAGCTATGTAACTATGTAACAATTAGTGTAGTTAAAAGTAGCCAGAGTACCTTTATTAAACACAATATAAAAAAATCCACAACGCGTTTCACCTATTTTCTCAAGTGGAATTAAAAAAGACATGCTTGGTAGGGTATGGTTTATATAGGAGACTGATATTGAAACAATTTCAAATTTGGCACCCAAATGATGTCATATATAAAAATATACATATTCAAAATACAAAACAAATCATATATACAGAAAGTATATTGGATAAGGAACTTGTGTATAAAATTAGGATTTAAAATGAGCATTATAAGATAGTTTAAAACGGTATTAAATGAAGTCATGTGACATGTTATGGGACATGTAGTAAGTTTAGAGGGGACGTGGTTTGACGGCTGTAGGGCCCAAACTGTCAGAAATATCATAAATGATAGTGATACAGTGTGAGAAAAGAAAGACATAGGGGGCGTCATTACGACCACTGGCTGGGTGGGATTATGAATAAGAGAAAGCAGATCGAGCTGCTCCGTAGGGAAGGGGTGGTTAGTGAGGAAGTGGGCGCAGTTTTCGGCCATGGGTCAGTGGGAATTGTGGGATATGTAGTAATAGTGCAGCAGATCGAGCTACATGATTATAGGGAAGTGTACATTGAAGAGGGGGCATGGAAAATATGCCAGGAAGGCTGATCATAAGAATACATAGTAACAGGATCTAAATATATAAAAAAAAAGAGGAAAAGCAAGTTGTTTTGATGTTAAAAAAAATCTAACTATAATGCCCACAATAATATAGTGATAGAGTGGTTAGGAGATAGGAGGCTTAGGTCTTATTTCCTAATTGGGAGGGGAAAGTGCATGAGTGGTGTACTGGTATTTTCTGGGGAAACTTTGTTGTGGTTTGAGTGGCTAGAAAACATATTTTTTTTGTTTTTGTTTTTTGTTTTTATTAATTATTTATAAGTTTAAGCCCTGCAGACACAGCTGGAGTGTCTTTACTGGTGCACAGATCCTAAGTGGTGTTCCCTTATGTATCTGATTATTTGTTTGATTTGTACAATAGTTGAATATGTGGAAAATACATATAATACACATAATACATAAGAGGAATAATAATAATAAAAAAAGAGGACATTCCCTCCATAAGACTGTTGGCTATCCCACTGGCAAGGCTTGCACGAGGAATCTTTTTGGAATGATTTGTGGTTTAAATTGGACTTTGTTTTGAAGATATATTTCTCAGAACCTACTTTTTTATTTGGCGCAACCTTTCTCTTTTAACTTCTGTATTATTCCTACTAGTAGGGCTTAGAGGGAAACCTACCCTAGGTGTGCTGCCTTTTAATATAGTATTGGTTTATCTAGCACTGTTTCCTTTGTTTTGTATTGTACCATGGATTCATTGGAGTTTATGTTTGCTGTACACAACAGCTTTGAAACACAACTCAGGAAGAGGTGCAAAGCCAATGACCCACTCATGGACAGTCATTTCATTGTTAATTCAACTCATCAGCATGAGGTTTGTTACTGGCTTGCTATGAAGGATTGGCGTTACTTGTGAAGCACATAACAGCAGTTGTGGTGGGGAAAAACGTGTGGGTGAAAACCCCTTCCACCAGAAATAAGTGAATACAGGGGAATACCTGAAGAATTTAGCACCTGGGGCGGACCTTATATTTGCACCTTCCCCCCCCACAGACACATAGGTATACACATGCAGATACATAGAAACACAGTCATGCACAGATACAGACAAACACTGACACATACAGATAGAGACACACAGACACACACACTGACACATGTACAGAGACACATAGGCTCAGACACACATACAGATACAGACATACAGATACACTGACACACAGATACACACAGAGACACACTGATAAACAGACACACATACAGATACACAGACACACAGGTATAAGTGTGTGTTTATTGTATGCAGTGTGTGTTTGTGTAGTGTATGTGTTTGTGTACTGTATGTAGTGTTTGTGTGTGTGTGTGTGTGTATAGTGCATGCAGTGTGTGTGTGTAGTGTATGCAGTGTGTGTGTGTAGTGTATGCAGTATGTGTGTCTGTATAGTGTGTATGCAGTGTGTGTAGTGTGTATGCTGTGTGTGTGTGTATAGTGTGTATGCAGTGTGTGTGTGTGTGCAGTGTGTGTGTTTGTATAGTGTGTATGCAGTGTGTGTGTATAGTGTGTATGCAGTGTGTGTGTTTATGGGTATAGTGTGTATGCAGTGTGTATAGTGTGTATGCAGTGAGTGTGTATGCAGTGTGTGTGTTTATGGGTATAGTGTGTATGCAGTGTGTATAGTGTGTGTGCAGTGTGTGTGTTTATGGGTATAGTGTGTATGCAGTGTGTATAGTGTGTATGCAGTGTGTGTGTGTCTGAGTATAGTGTGTATGCAGTGTGTGTGTGTCTGAGTATAGTGTGTATGCAGTGTGTGTATAGTATGTATGCCCTCCCCCCTTTTTGTATGCCACTGAGTGGGTGGTTAATACATTGTTAAACACAATTCTGCACACACCAGTCAAGCCATAGGGTTTGCTTTCCCTGCAGAAATCTCACTTTAACAATGCTCTCAAAGCTGTTGAATACAGCAGCACGGGTCCTAAGAGAGAAGGTCTGTATTCGGAAGTGAGAGCTGTCTCCATAACTACATACATGTTAAAATACTTCAGGGCTATTTACTAAAGTGATAATTCTAAGTGAATTCCAAAATTAAGGCTAGAGTGTGGTGGAATCTCGGTAAAAATAAATTTAGTAGGCCGAGATTACCACGTGGCATGTGTACGTGCATATGCTGACATATCGGTCGGTTGGTTACACGTGGCAAGATACGATCAGTAGTGTACGGAGCATGTGCAAGAATACCGGATGTAGTATTCCCCTCCTCCATTGTGCTGGACAAGCCATGCGGTCAAGCAGGAAGTTAATTCTTATTTGTTTTGATTGGTCAAGAGAATGTGCGGGTGGAGCTTAATATGGGAGGAGTTATGTGCCTATATAAGGAGCCTGCACTATTGTCCGGGGCTCAGAACTTGTTGTATTTTGGTGACATTAGTCCCTCTGAGTCCCGATCGGTGAACCGAATAAAGAATCTCTTCCTTCCTGAAGAAACCTGTGTCCATCTCTCTGTGCTTGGCTTCCATCAGTTTCTCCGGTATCATTTGGTGCATTGGCCGGGAAACTCATCGTTCAACGGTAGCTGAGAAGCAGAGGCGTGAGACGGTCTATCTTTGCCCACGTTCTCTACGGCAGCACCCCTGAACTTCTGCGTGGACCTCCCTTCGTCTCGGCGCCACTGGTCTGTTGTCCAGGAGATCATCGGCCTCTGCGTAGAAAGTGCTGGGGTGTCCCCGCCGATGAGTGTGAACTCAGGTTCAGGAACGAGGAGGTAACACGACCGCTGTTTTAGATGGCGGACCCAATAGGGGTATACCGATTGTGCGGTAGGCCCATAAGGGGTTATTTGTGTACGGAATCTGCCCCCTCTGTCGGAGGGAAGGAGCGAAGGCGCACCACTCAATTGAACGCTCTTTAGTAAGACCGTTTAATTTGGTTTGGAGTCAGGCGGGGTTCTGTGTAAATAGCCCTAGCCGGCCACCGGTGTCTTGTCTAGACTAGCGTTCTAGGGTGTACAATTTGTTCGCTAGGTCGCAGGGACCGGGAGACTAAGCGGCGTCTGTGTAAATTCGTCCGCTAGCTCTCAACCTATCTTGGCTAAGTGGGAAGGCGTGTAAATTTGGAACCCACTAGACTTTTGATAGAGTAGATAGACTAAAAGGGTTCTGTTGTAAATTCCGCCCTCTAGTTCGCTATATGTGGTGCTTGGGCAGCGTGGCTAACCAAAACGGATGTAGATAGTTTTAGGTAGTCCATCAAGGTACTGGCCAATAGATTAGTTGGGAACTGTATATGTGATAAAGATTGTTTAGTAGCGTGTATATCTTGTTAGATAGCGTGAGCTCTGCCGTCTAGCGAGAGTGTTAATAGTGTGTTGCTGTATTATAGTGCACGGTACCATAACCCTGTATATTTGCTGACACTGTATATAAATACTAATAATTGTCGTCTATTGCATGTCTAACACCATAACCACTAATAATTGTATTGTGACCTTAAATTGTACTTGACCTATGCTAACCGTACTGTAACTGCTGTATGTTATAGACGGGTACTGGGGTATGTTATAGACGGGTAATTCATATATAGGGAATTATAGCGTGGGTGACTGTATAGTTTCGCCAAAGGGCATAGTATCTATTATTTAGTGACTGGTGTAACAGCTGTGTGTGTACGGGAATTCCCTGAGTGTTTTTTATTGTGTACGTTTCACTTGGTAACTGTACCATGTGGTGCTGTTGCCGAGGGAACGGGTGTGACCGTTGAATAGAGTGCGTGTGTAGTATTCGTTGGAAACAACGCTCCATTGCTAAGTATGGGCGCGTCGGACTCGACGATTTTGGATCCCTTAGGATGCATGTTAAAGAATTTTAAAAAGGGATTTACAAAATGTGATTTTGGGGTTAAAATGTCTCCTGCACGTCTGATCACTTTGTGTACTAGGGAATGGCCTACTTTGGTTGCCGCATGGCCGCCGCGTGGCAGTTTAGATCCAAATCTGGTACAGCGTGTACACGTGGCTGTATCAGGTAGGCCTGAACTTTACGGACAGTTTCCATACATTGACTGTTGGAGGCAGGCCGTAAATGACTCGCCAAGATGGGTCCGAATATGCCACGAGGAGCAATGTCGCCTCATGGTGGCCAGGACTCGGTTGTCCACTAGGGCCATGGTTACGCCCATTTTGGACACGCCCCCTGAGTCCGAGATCCCTATGCCGCCCCCTTACTCCTCCTCCACAGGAAGAGGAAGGGGAAGTGATACAAGTACAGGAAGTTCCACACCCCTTCCCCCATTGTCCCCATCTACTTCCTCCTCCAGTTCATAGCCCATCCCCCTCCTTACTAAACCTCCCCTTCCGGTACCAACCCCCGTTAAGCTCACCTATCCTGATTTGGCGCCACTTCAAGCTTCCGGTCAGGCTTCCTCTAGCCCGGCTCGGAATATTCTATTCACCGACCTTCCCCACAATCAAGCTTCTACATCCTCATGCCTTACTACCCCTCGACCGGAACCCCTAACCGACGCCCCTCAACAAGCCCTGTAATAACCCGACAACTGACCGGTACCCAAAAACCTAAAAATTATCAAATGCCACTCCGTTTGACTCCTGGGTCAGCATACCTTAATGATTTAGGTCAAATGGTGTATGCTGACTCAATCTTCGTATATATGTCCCATTCACAACTACCGATCTCTTGAATTGGAAAACCCATAATTCCTCGTATACTGACAAACCACAAGCCATGACTGACCTGTTCACCTCGATAGTCCAGACGCACAATCCAACTTGGGCTGATTGCCAGCAATTACTAATGACATTATTTAACAACGAGGAGAGGACTAGGATAAACCAAGCGGCCATTAAAGCGCTGGAAGAAGAAGCCCGTACATTAAACCAAGCTAATCCAGCAGCATGGGCCGCAACTCATTATCCTAATGCTGATCCCGAATGGGATGTCAATGGCGCAGACATGGTTCACTTAAAAGCCTATAGAGACGCTATAATTGCTGGCATGAAAGCCGGAGGGAAGAAAGCCATAAATATGTCCAAGACGGCTGAGGTGATACAGAAAAGTGATGAAGCTCCCAGTGTCTTTTATGACCGATTATTGGAGGCATACCGCTTGTATACCCCCTTTAATCCGGAAGCCACTGAGAATTCCCAAATGATAAACTCTGCCTTTGTCAGCCAAGCCTACGGGGATATTAAGCGCAAGCTACAGAAGTTAGAAGGGTTCGTAGGAATGTCTATCACCCAACTAATGGAGGTAGCTAATAAGGTATATATGAATAGGGAATCAGAGAGTAAGAAAGAGGAAGAGTGCAAGATGCGTAAAAAGGCAGATATGCTAGCGGTAGCGATCGCAGGCGTAGATAGACGGGGCCCGGATAGAGGCGATAGCAAGTGGAATAGGGAACCCCTGAGTAGGAATCAGTGTGCGTATTGTAGAGAAGAAGGGCATTGGAGAAGCGAGTGTCCAAAAAGAGAGCAGTACGAGAGAGACCAACCCAGGGCAGGATATGGAAATTTTAGAGGCAGAGCGAGAGGTAGAGGAGGCCCCGGAGGGAGTAATAGTAATAACAGAGGAAGTGTTAGGGAAGACAGATATTATCCCGCAGCGCAAAGGTCCCGTGATAGAGAAGATAGGGACTTTGTAGGATTGGCTGACACGGTCATGGAGGACTATTGATACCGACCGGGCTCCATCCCCCTTGGTCGAGCGGAGCCTATGGTCGATGTATCAATAGGGGGAAAAAGGAGTGCATTCATGATTGACACTGGTGTTGAACATTCGGTGGTGACTGACCTAGTTGCTCCTCCATCTGGAAGAACTATTACCGTAATAGGAGCAACTGGAAGGAGTGCTGCAAAACCGGTTCTTAAAAGTCGACTCTGTACATTGGGAGGCCACGTAGTAAAACATCAATTCCTTTACATGCCTGAATGTCCAGTCCAATTGCTGGGACGTGATTTGCTATCCAAATTACAAGCGCAGATTACGTTCCTACCAAACGGAACAACATCCTTAAAGTTTAATGGACCTTCAGGTATTATGACATTATCTGTACCAAAGGAAGAAGAGTGGCGACTTTATACAGCATTGACTAGCCAAAACCCTAAGAGTGATGAATCCTTATTCAACATACCAGGAATTTGGGCAGAGAACAACCTACCAGGACTGGCCACAATATTCCACCTATTCGAATTGAACTAAAACTTGGGGTTTATCCAGTGAGCCTACGGCAATATCATATCCCGCAGAAGGCTAAGAAGAATATTCAATCTTATCTGGATAAGTTCATACGGTATGGTATCCTAAAATTCTGTACTTCCCCCTGGAACACCCCATTGCTGCCTGTTCAAAAGCCCGGTACAGATGAGTATCGCCCTGTGCAGGACTTGAGAGCAGTCAATGATGCGGTTGTAAGTATACACCCAGTTGTGCCCAATCCGTATAACCTGCTTGCTTTAATTCCGGGCGGGGCCACCTATTTTACAGTCTTGGACCTCAAGGATGCCTTCTTTTGCCTCCGAATTGCTGCAGAAAGCCAATGTATCTTTGCTTTCCAATGGGAAAATGCTGTAACGGGCTCGAAACGCCAGATGACTTGGACGAGACTGCCCCAAGGGTTTAAAAATTCACCTACCTTATTTGGTTCAGCTTTAAGTCAAGACTTACTGGATTTCTAGTCCATCCCAGGAGAGTGTGTACTATTACAATATGTAGATGACTTGTTGATAGCCGCAGTCACAAGAGAAATATGTCAGCAAGCAACACACGATCTACTACACATTCTCTGGAAGGCAGGATACAAGGTGTCTAGGAAGAAGGCTCAGTTGTGTCTGCCAACTGTCAAATATCTGGGATTCCATATCTCTGAAGGTCAAAGAATAATGGGGCCAGAGAGAAAAGAAGCTGTGTGCCAAATACCAATACCCAAGAATAGAAGACAAGTGCGGGAGTTCTTGGGGGCAGCAGGCTTCTGTAGGATATGGATTCCCAGTTACGCGATATTGGCAAAACCTCTGTATGCAGCTATCAAGGGTACAGAACATGACCCCTTCTTATGGACTCAAGAACAGCAAACGGCATTTGAAGATGTAAAGAAGGCTTTGATGAGTGCCCCAGCATTAGGTCTACCTGATCACACACGACCATTCTACCTGTATGTACACGAGCAAAGAAGAATGGCTGTGGGAGTATTGACACAGTACTTGGGATCATGGCAAAGACCTGTTGCCTACATGTCTAAGCAGCTGGATGCAGTGGCCAGTGGTCTTCCACCTTGTCTAAGAGCCGTAGCTGCAGCCGCCCTGCTGGTAGCTGAAGCCGACAAAATCACTCTGGGTCAAGAACTTTATGTACGAGTCCCACACGCAGTACAGACGTTGTTGGATTACAAAGGCAATCATTGGTTCAGTAACAGCCGTATGACCAAGTATCAAGCAATGTTGTGTGAAAACCCAAGAGTGCATTTAGAGACTGTCAATACCTTAAATCCAGCTACCCTTTTGCCACAACCTACTGAAAGTCAACACGATTGTTTGGAGGTGATGGATGAAGTATTTTCAAGTAGACCAGATCTTCGTGACTTTCCCATCCAGAACCCTGATGTCCAATACTATACGGACGGCAGTAGTTATGTGAAAGAAGGGATTCGCTATGCAAGATATGCGGTAACGACGATAGACAAGGTGATAGAAGCTCGGCCACTGTCAAAAGGAACATCAGCACAGAAGGCAGAATTGATAGCACTGACACGAGCGTTACAATTGGCTGAAGGTTTAAGAGTGAACATCTACACGGACTCCAAGTATGCGTTTTTAACCACTCATGCCCACGGAGCTTTGTATAAAGAAAGAGGACTATTGAATTCAGAGGGCAAAGAAATCAAGTACGCAGCTGAACTACTACAACTATTGGAAGCAGTATGGGAACCGAAAGAAGTTGGTATTATACATTGTCGAGCGCATCTGAGAGGCGATGGTGATGTAACCAAAGGAAATCGGATGGCAGATAATGCAGCTAAGCGTGCCGCTGAATCAGGAAGACAGGAATATGTCGAACATATAGCTGCTCTTATACCGACTCCACTGTCTCAATGGACTCCAGTTTATACAGCTCAAGAAGAGGAGTGGTTAAAGACTGAACCTGGAAAGTACCTGGAGAACAAATGGTATCAGTTAGAAGATGGGAGAATAGTTATTCCAGCATCACTAGCGGTAGAAATTGTCCAAAACTATCACAACGGGACACATTCTGGAAGAGATAGTACAGAAGAATCTCTCAGAAAACTTTTCTACATACCCAGATTGTCCAACTTAACTCAAGCCATTGTACGAAGATGTGTAACGTGTGCTAAAAATAATGCAAGGCAAGGACAAGTAAAGCCACCAGGAGTTCAGTATATGGGGGGACTCCCTATGTCCGATCTACAAATTGACTATACAGTAATGCCTAAATCTGGTGGACATCGCTACCTACTAGTAGTTGTGTGCACCTATTCAGGCTGGGTAGAAGCATGTCCTACTCGTACAGAGAAAGCAGGAGAAGTAGTGCGATTCCTGCTACGAGAAATAATACCCCGATATGGACTACCCTGCTCTATAGGATCGGACAATGGTCCAGCCTTTGTTCACCAGTGCCTACAACAACTGACTCATATGCTTGGTATTAAGTGGAGACTTCATACGGCATATAGACCTCAGAGTTCTGGTAAAGTAGAAAGAATGAATAGAACTATTAAGAATCAGTTGGCAAAGATGTGTCAGGAAACCCAACTTAAGTGGAACGTTCTTTTGCCTATAGCTTTGTTGCGTATTCGAAGTACACCTACCAGAAGGATGGGTCTCTCTCTCTTTGAAATCATGTATGGGCGTCCACCTCCCGTACTTGGTAATTTAAGGGGGGATTTGAGTCAGTTGGGAGAAGGAATTACCCGGCAGCAGGTTGTAGAGTTGGGTAAAAAACTATGGAGGAGGTACAGAAATGGGTACAAGATAGATTACCTGTGAATATTTATCCCCCTGTTCATAGTTACCATCCAGGAGACCAAGTGTGGATTAAAGAGTGGAATAATGTACCGTTAGGGCCCAAGTGGAGAGGTCCTTATGTTGTTCTTTTGTCTACCCCTACAGCGATAAAAGTGGCCGAAGTGACTCCATGGATTCATCACTCCAGGGTTAAACCAGCAGCGGTAGATTCTTGGCAAGTTACACCAGATCCAGAGAATCCCTGCAAGATCCGGTTAAAGCGCACGACTCAGTCGGAGTGACGAGGAACCTTGTGGATTACAAATTTATTGTTTCAGAGATTGGTAAGTGAGTGTTTAGACGGCCATAATAAAGCCTGTCCGCTCACCGACGTGTAATTTAAAAGCCAGGAAAGTCTCGAAGGGACCCCTGTGAAGACGAGCAGAACTCCACTCCTTGCAGCCCTTACACCCTGGAAGCTGAGGTGCCATCGCACGGACGAAGACTGAGGATGCGGCCGGCGAAAGATGTGCTTATGATAATGTTTATTTATATGTCTTTTTTATATTCAGGAAGGTAGAGGTACCGACACTCCTAGCTGTGAGGTATGCATTAAGACTACAAGAACAGGTAACCATATTTCCCAGACCCTAATTTGGCATTCGCAGTATGAATGTAAAGGAGAAGTGTCTAGGTGTAGATACTTAAATATAGAGTATAGTGTATGCCATTTAGGAGTAGGAGAACCTAAGTGCTTCAATCCGGAGTATCAACCCCGTACAATTTGGTTGACTCTCAGGAATGGAGATCCTCAGGGGACCCTAATAAACAAAACGGTGTTAGAATCCGTACATTCTTCGGGTGTTCTGCTATTTGATGCATGCAAAGCAATATCAAGTGGTAGAAAGCCGTGGAATGTATGTGGGGATCTTAGATGGGAGAGAACGTATGGGTCTAATGATAAATATATTTGTCCCAGTAGTAAAAATAAGTATGTGAGTCCTAGATGCCCAAATAGAGAATATAACTTTTGCCCATATTGGTCTTGTGTGGGGTGGGCAACTTGGGGACAGACAGCAGACAAGGATATGATTGTGACTAAGTTGCCTACCAACCCATACTGTAAGTCTATGGAATGCAATCCAGTCCATATTCTTATAAATAATCCTGACCAATTCTTAGATAAATATGGTAACTTATTTGGGTTTCAAATATATGGGACGGGTTTATACCCTGGGACAATATTGTTTATAGGGATAGAGACCGATACTGTAACCTCCCAAACTCATCAGGTATTCCATTCCTTTTATGAAGAGATGAGTGTAGATAATAAGATCCCCCATAATGCTAAAAACCTGTTCATAGATTTAGCTGAGAGTATTGCCGGTAGTCTTAATGTAACCAACTGCTATGTGTGTGGAGGTACTAACATGGGAGACCAATGGCCTTGGGAAGCAAAGGAGGTAATGTCCGGTTCTGAGGCAGTTGAACAACTAATATCCTCACAAGCCGATTATCAGATGAGTGTTAGAGGTAAATCTGAGTGGAGATTAAAGACCTCCATCATAGGTTATGTTTGCATAGCAAGGAAAGGAAAAATGTTTAATACTTCTGTAGGAGAATTAACTTGTCTAGGGCAAAAAGCTTATGATGATGATACAAAGAATACAACTTGGTGGTCGGCTTCAAATGTCTCAGAACCATCTAACCCGTTTGCAAGATATGCCAATTTAAAGGACGTATGGTTTGACTTATCCATCACATCTAGTTGGAAAGCCCCAGCAAATTTGTACTGGATCTGTGGTAAGAAGGCCTATTCGGAATTGCCACAGAACTGGGAAAGGGACATGTGTGTTAGGTATGCTCAAACCATCCTTCTTCTTGTTACCTATTGAAACAGGTGAGACTTTGGGAGTTAAAGTCTATGATGTGAATCATAGGAAGAAAAGGGGACCCATAGAGATAGGCGCCTGGGAAGATGATGAATGGCCTCCCCAGCGTATTATAGACTACTATGGGCCAGCCACGTGGGCAGAGGATGGTACTTTCGGATATAGAACCCCAATTTATATGCTCAACCGCATTATAAGGTTACAGGCGGTGGTTGAGATAATTACTAATGAGACCTCACAAGCGCTCAATCTTCTAGCGAAGCATAATACCAGGATGAGAACAGCAGTTTACCAAAATAGATTAGCCTTGGATTACCTATTGGCAGTAGAGGGAGGCGTATGTGGGAAGTTTAATCTGAGCAATTGCTGTCTTCAAATAGATGACGAAGGGCAAGCAATAGCTGAGCTTACTAGCCATATGGTTAAACTAGCGCATGTGCCTACTCAGGTATGGAAAGGGTATAATCCAAGTAGTTGGTTTGGTAACTGGTATGAGCAGTTTGGAGGGCTTAGGGCATTGGTAGGCGGAGTCATATTGATTTTAATGTTGTGTCTACTCCTGCCATGTCTTATTCCTTTTAGTAGTTAGGTCTGTGCAGAGCCTGATAGAAAATATAGCAGAGAGAAAGGCTGCAGCACAGATAATGGCCATATATAAATATGAGGCTCTAAATCAGGGAGAACCAATGCATGAAGAGGAGTGTTGAGGGATTCACATCATGGAAAAGTCTGGTCTGATTCATGGTAACCTGAGGTGTATGCAAACCAAGGTTAAGTGATGCCTCAAGTAATTGTAAAATATCAGAGGCATCAAAGGGGGGAATGTGGTGGAATCTCGGTAAAAATAAATTTAGTAGGCCGAGATTACCACGTGGCATGTGTACGTGCATATGCTGACGTATCGGTCGGTTGGTTACACGTGGCAAGATACGATCAGTAGTGTACGGAGCATGTGCAAGAATATCGGATGTAGTATTCCCCTCCTCCATTGTGCTGGACAAGCCATGCAGTCAAGCAGGAAGTTAATTCTTATTTCTATTGATTGGTCAAGAGAATGTGCGGGTGGAGCTTAATATGGGAGGAGTTATGTGCCTATATAAGGGGCCTGCACTATTGTCCGGGGCTCAGAACTTGTTGTATTTTGGTGACATTAGTCCCTCTGAGTCCCGATCGGTGAACCGAATAAAGAATCTCTTCCTTCCTGAAGAAACCTGTGTCCATCTCTCTGTGCTTGGCTTCCGTCAGTTTCTACGGTATCAAGAGTAGCCAAACTGAAAGCATAGCTGATTTAGAGAATGTTTACAGTTTGACTATTTTGGTCTTAAATTTAAAATTCAATTTGAATTCACTTTGAATTCTCACTTTAGCAAATAACCCTGTCTGCCTTATTCCCCCCTCATAAAATAGTCAAGTCTTACATTTTACAGGGACTGAAAAATGTTTTAGGACATTTGACTAAATGAGGGAATTTATGGTGACATTTGTTCAGTCAACGTCTTAAGTTTTTGACAATCATTTAACATTTTATTAGAGGGAATGCAATTTAAGCCCATGACATGCAACTATAACCTAATGGGTAAATACATGTATTACTGATGAATCTGGTTATATTCATATTGTAGAACTTTCAGCAGAATAAAATAACTTATATCCATGGCTAAATAAGAATGCATATTGAAAGAGTATTGTTTTTTTGTTTGTTTGAGTAAAGTTTATGACTGAACATTCTACTTTTAAATGTAACTTTATTGCTGGGGAATACTATACAAGTTTAAGAGTGATGCTCATATTTCATTATTGAAAAATATTGTTCTTTTTTTTGGGGGGGGGGGAGAAATGTGATGTTCTTTGCAATGTTTACAATAGTACAAGTCTGGAATATATATTATTATTAAAGTGTTTGGGGGGGTTGTGTTGTGTCCTCATGGACTATGTTCATAGTTTCCTGCATCCTATTTCAAATACTGCAGTTTTGTAAATGGACCATGGGTCCAAAAAATGGATCAAATCTATTTATCATTCTTTGTTGTGGACAATATGCTGGTTTCTGTGATCAAATTGTGTGAAAATGTCATTGCCAGGGGTGGATAAGTCAAATTAATTTTCAGAGTTGAATGTGCCAGTTTTTTGGTCATCTTCATTTCTGCTTGCAAACCAACCATGCAATAATGCTCAAAGAGAAAAAAGCTTATGGGTAGGATCTAACTGAGGGTTGGCTCACAACCACTCCGTAGCTATGCTACCACCTCAAAAGAAATATGATGTTGGTGAGATGATTAGTAATGTTAGCAACAGTCAGTTCCCTGATACAACTGGACTAGATACAAATGGTCTGGCTAATTTTATACAGTAAACTTGGAGTGGATACCCTAAAAATAAAATGCTTTATTTAGCAAAATACAAATAGAAAACGTACAAAAAAAAAAAAACAACAGTAAAAAGAGAAAAAAAAATACTCAAAAAAGCAAACAATGGAGCAGGAGAATAACTGTCAAATGTTAAAGGGACACTATAGTCACCAGAACAGCTACAGCTTATTGTATTTGTTCTGGTGAATATATTTTTTCCCTTCAGGCTTTTTGCACATTTTGTTTTGAGAAAATTCAGTGTTTACATTGCAGTCAAGGAATACCTCCACTGGCCACTTCTTATGTGGCTACTAGAGGCACTTCCTGGGTCAGTGGTGCACAGTGTGCAGCACTGCCATTCAGTGTCTCCACCCTCTGCATGGATACACTGAACTTTCCTCATAGAGATGCATTGATTCAGTATATCTATATGAGGAGATGCTGATTAGCCAGGGTGGCGTTTGGCTCCACCAAACTATCTCACCTCCTTGGCAAACGCAGCCAATCCAATGTTTTCCTATGGAAAGCATTGTGATTGTCTCAAATCATCTCTACTGATGATGTAATCCAAGAAGGCAGAACAAGGGCAAAGCCAGCTTAATAGTCTGGAATAATGGTATGATTTTACTACATTTAGAGTGGCAAAGGAGGTCAGAGGGGCTAAATAGTGATTTTAACACTATAGGTTCAGGAATACATGTTTGTATTCTTGACCCTATAGTGTTCCTTTAAAGGCTGAATGCCTTCTGCATCTGCACATACAGTTTCTCAAAAGCATACGACTGATTTATATTTTTAGAAATAAATATGTTCTTGTTTTTCCTTATAAATTACCTTATTACAGCCTCCAGAATGTAGCATACAACATTACAAATTAAACTAGTACCTCTTCTAATGGTGGATTTCCCAGATATTGATGCCTTTTACAACTACAAGAACTGTGACTATTACATGATATGGTCTTTATCGGAGACCTTTAACACTACAGAATTGAAGAAGTCATAGAAGAATCTAAATATAAATATTTCTTCTTCTTACTTGGCACTTAACACAGAGATGGAATATTGGCATATAAATACATTACATGCGGGTTTCTAAGAATTATTGCGCCTTTGGATTTTTTCACTTTATAGAATTTTGTTCTTTTGCATTTGTATGTTTTTTGTTGCACTTTTACTCTAATAATAGACAATATAGTCTTTTGACAATACTAGCACTGGTATCACACTGTTATATTCTACACCTGTATTGTTACTGAGAGTGTGGCATGATGCTCCAGAATAAGTGGTTGTGATGCTGCAGTTAAAGGTGCAATCTCTGAAATCAATGTATTGTTTCCTATTGTTATATAAGTTGCACTCCTATTGTTGGATGTGTATGTATCGCACCACTATGTAAGAGAAATAGGAAGATTCTATGAATTCCCAGTGAACTCACTTACTGATCCTTCTGTGTATTTCAAAGACAAAGACAAGATTTTTTTTATGCTGTCTGATATACCAGCGTGGTACAATGGGCTACATTTGAGTGCACTAGTTTCACTCTCTAGATTATTACTATCCAATTTTCTTCCTGTTTACTCACATATGTAAGAAGGCTTGACCCTTAAGTATTGATACAATGGTAAAGGGTTTGATTTAATTTCTTTTTAAAGGAGATTGGTGCAGGAGGATGAGAAATTTACCCCTAAATTACTATTTATGCATAACCCTCAATACATTTAGGATTTCATAATTTCTTTCTTATTTTGGATTAAAGGAACACTCCAAACATCATAACAAGTACAACTGCTGTATTAGTTGTGGAAACAGGAGAGCCTTGATGCTGTCCAACCCAATTGAAAGCAGTCAAGCTATTTTAGAATGGTTTGACTTCTTACTTGTTGTCTGTTGGACGCTGCACTCTGCCCAGTCATGGCTATGGTGGTTGGAGTGTTCTTTTAATCCAAGATTAAATTCCAAGGGTTTTACAATAACTACCATGTTAAAATTTGCTGTGTTGATGGAGTTCCAAGATGGCATCTGGTCATGTAGCTTGGGAATTCCAAGATGACCACCAATCAGAGACCACGGATCATGTACTTTCAGAAGCACCAAGATGGCTGCTGACCATGTGCTTCAAAGAGCATCAGGGTGGACAATAGTTATGCGTCCTGGTGTATCCAAGTTACACTAACAACAAAGATACTGGAAGCCTGCATAAATGTGAAAGCATTAAAAAACCAACCCTTTAATTTTGTACAGCTATAATTTAGATTATTAGCTGCATCCAGTGGCGGATCCAGAGCCTGATCTCGGGAGGGGCACTTGTAGATTATTTAAATAAATAATCCAGACACAATAACCACTACAGCTCAGTGTAGTGGTTATAGTGCCAATAATGCCAAGACCCCCTCCCGGAGTAAGTAGTCAAACTGTTTAAGAACTGTTTGACAACTTACCTGAGGTCCTCTGGGAAATGGGGCTGTAGTAGGGCAGAGGAGCAGTGGTATGTGTGAGTGGTGCAATGTGTGAGGGGTGCAGTGTGTGTGTGTGTGAGGGGGACAGTGTATTAGCAGTGTGTGTGTGTGAAGGTTGCAGTGTGTACGTGAGGGCGGCAGTATATGTCAGGGGTGCAGTGTGTGTGTGGGTCAGTATGGGTGTGTGACAGTTACAGTGTGTGTGTGGGGCAATGCATGTGTGTGGGGGCAGTGTGTTTAT
The DNA here is from genome assembly GCF_036172605.1 of Pelobates fuscus. Taxonomy (NCBI): domain Eukaryota; kingdom Metazoa; phylum Chordata; class Amphibia; order Anura; family Pelobatidae; genus Pelobates; species Pelobates fuscus. The sequence goes on from NC_086317.1 coordinate 448,210,616, forward strand.
GGGGGGCAGTGTGTGTATGTGGGGGCAATGTGTGTATGTGGGGGCAATGTGTTTATGGTGGGCAGGGGCAATGTGTGTGTGTGTATGGGGGGGCATGGGCAGTGTGTGTGTGTGTGTGTGTGTGTATGGGGGCAGGGGCAATGTGTGTGTGTATGGGGGGCAGGGGCAATGTGTGTGTGTATGGGGGGCAGGGGCAATGTGTGTGTATGGGGGGCAGGGGTAATGTGTGTGTGTGTATGGGGGGCAGGGGTAATGTGTGTGTGTGTATGGGGGGCAGGGGCAATGTGTGTGTGTGTAATGGTGGCAGGGGCAATGTGTGTGTGTGTGTATGGGGGGCAGGGGCAATGTGTGTGTGTGTGTGGGGGGCAGGGGCAATGTGTGTGTGTGTATGGGGGCAGGGGCAATGTGTGTGTGTGTATGGGGGCAGGGGCAATGTGTGTGTGTGTGTGTATGGGGGGCAGGGGCAATGTGTGTGTGTGTGTATGGGGGGCAGGGGCAATGTGTGTGTGTGTGTGTGTGTGTGTGTATGGGGGCAGGGGCAATGTGTGTGTGTGTATGGGGGGCAGGGGCAATGTGTGTGTGTGTATGGGGGCAGGGGCAATGTGTGTGTGTGTGTATGGGGGGCAGGGGCAATGTGTGTGTGTGTGTATGGGGGGCAGGGGCAATGTGTGTGTAGAAGAAGGATAGGGGGGAGGGGGGGGGGCTTTTTTTTGTTTAATGTGTGTGTGTGGTTTTTTTTTTACATTTAATAATTAAAATTAATATAGAATGTATGTCCCCCCTCCCTTCTTACCTTTACTGGGAGGAGTGGGGACATCTTTCTTTCCCTGGTGGTCCCAGTGGTAGGAGTGAACTCTAGCCCGCGCTCCAGGGCTAGAGTTCACTCTCGCGAGATTTGGAGCGTTGCCGTGGTTACCGCGGCAACGCTCCAAATCTCGCGAGAGGAGGACCCGGAGGAGCTGCTGGTAACAGCTCCCGGGTCCTCTCTCCCTCCCCTGCCGGTCGGCTGTCAGTAATGTGCCTGCGCACTGATCACTGATCTCCCTCCCGGTCTGCAGGCACAATGCAGGGCTGGCACTTGGGCAATGTCAGCCCTGCATTAGCCGGCAGGGGAGAATCTCGGGGGGGGCAATTGCCCCGTTGCCCCCCCCCCCCTGGATCCGCCACTGGCTGCATCCAGTATTTTGGCAGAGATATATCCTAACAGTTGACCCCAAATGACAATCATTAAAGTGCAGCAAACGATAACTTTAATAAAAAGACGTGAGAAAAAAAAATATAACAAGTATTAATAAACACATGTAATGCTAACTAGACAATTATCTTATGCAGTACTAATTGTATATTTCCCATGATTGCAGTTAAAACATATTAAAGGCTATCCAAGCAATTTAATCTAAAGACAAGTCTACAGATTTATACTTAGTTTCCCAGCACCTTAGATGAAGATGAGGGTTTCTGCTGCTATGGGTAGATCAACCTTTATGTCCTTGGATAAAAAATATTGGCCTAGAGCACACACTTGCAACCTGAGAATTAAGTAGTAAAGCTGCCAGGACCTGTGAATAGGTCTATATTGCTACCATAGGCGTGCGCAGCCTATTGCATTAGGGTGTGCACCCTCAAGCACAAGCACACGCGGCGTGTATATATATATATATATATATATATATATATATATATATATACACACATATATACACACACACACAAAGCTGTGTGTGTGCTGTGTGAGGGTGCTGTTAGTGTGATGTGTGTGTGCTGGTAGTGTACTATGTGGGTGAGGGTGTTTGTGTGTATTCCATTCTTCCTTTCTACGTGTGCTTGGAAGGTCATCATTAATAATGTGGATCTTATAAAAAAAAAAAAAAGCCAGGAATGACTTCCTGTATGTTGGCATTGTTTATGAAACATTTTACATACAACTAAAACATAATACTGTCAGGGACAAAGCTATCACACCTACTCACGTACTTGGCATGTTGGATGTTTGCCATTATTTTACTTAGAATAGAGTGCCATAAAATAAGTCATATATGAGAGAAGGAATGTTTGTGAGCTTTTGTTTTTTTTTATTCATGAAGAAGCATGCATTTGGTGGTAAAGATGAACAGATGATGAAGCTTTTTTAATTTATTAATGAATCACCATATTTTGATCCACAGAGCACTGTAATTTATTTCACTATTGGCAAGATATGCAATGTATTTACTGTATGTAATATAAATATTATTAGTATAGAAAGTGAGGAGAAACATTTAGATTATGGTTACATTATATTAGAAAGGAACAATCAGAAAGAGGGAAAACAGGAAACAGGAGAATCAAATCACTGTACATTTTTTATGCTTCTTTACACCAGGTTTTTGTATCCAGGACTTTTCCACAGTAGTCTCTGTTTCTCAGCTTTCTTCTCTGGCAGAATCTAATTTCTATACATGTGAATCTTTTCTGTAACTCTCATTCATGTTTATTTCTTCCCACATCTCTTCTCTATTCAGTCTTTTCTCTTGTGTAGTATAATTTACTAAATGTTACCTACTCTCTTGCCAATCCTTACTCCCCAATCCTTTTTCTCTCAACACTGTTTGCTGTTTTAATTATCTTTATTGCTTTTACCTACAGTGAGTGAAAAAAAGTATTTGATCCCCTGCTGATTTTGAACGTTTGCCCACTGTCAAAGAAATGACCTGTCTATAATTTTAATGGTAAGTGTATTTTAACAGTGAGAGACAGAATAACAAAATAACTATCCAGAAAAACGCATGTCAAAAAGTTATAAATTGATTTGCATGTCAATGAGGGAAATAAGTATTTGACCCCTTCGACTTAGTAACAAAACCCTTGTTAGCAATCACAGAGGTCAGACGTTTCTTGTAGTTGGCCACAAGGTTTGCACTCATCTCAGGAGGGATTTTGTCCCACTACTCTTTGCAGATCCTCTCCAAGTCATTAAGGTTTTGAGGCTGATGATTGGCAACTCGAACCTTCAGCTCCCTCCACAGATTTTCTATGGGATTAAGGTCTGGAGACTGGCTAGGCCACTGCAGGACCTTTATGTGCTTCTTCATGAGCCACTCCTTTGTTGCCTTGACTGTGTGTTTTGGGTCATTGTCATGCTGGAATACCCATCCATGACCCATTTTCAATGCCCTGGCTGAGGGAAGGAGGTTCTTACCCAAGATTTGACGGTACATGGCCCCTGTACATGGTCCATCATCCCTTTGATGTCGTACAGTTGTCCTGTCGCTTTAGCAGAAAAACACCCCCAAAGCATAATGTTTCCACCTCCATGTTTGACAATGGGGATGGTGTTCTTGGGGTCATTGGCAGCATTCCTCCTCCTCCAAACATGGCGAGTTGAGTTGATGCCAAAAAGCTCGATTTTGGTCTCATCTGACCACAACACGTTCACCCAGTTCTCCTCTGAATCATTCAGATGTTCATTGGCAAACTTCAGAAGGGCCTGTACACGTGCTTTCTTGAGCAAGGGGACCTTGCAGGCACTGCAGGATTTCAGTCCTTGGCAGCGTATTGTGTTACAAAATGTTTTCTTGGTGATTATGGTCCCAGCTGCCTTGAGATCATTAACAAGATCCTCCCATGTAGTTCTGGGCTGATTCCTCACCATTCTCATGATCATTGAAACTCCACGAAGTGAGATCTTGCATGGAGCACCATACTGACAGTTATTGTGTGTTTCTTCCATTTGCGAATAATCGCACCAACTGTTGTCACCTTCTCACCAAGCTGCTTGTGTAGGTCTATAATCTTGTCCCTGACATCCTTGGACAGCGCTTTGGTCTTGACCATGGTGGAGGGTTTGGAATCTGATTGATTGATTACTTCTGTGGACAGGTGTCTATTATACAGATAACAAGCTGAGATTAGGAGCACTCCCTTTAAGAGAGTGCTCCTAATCTCACCTCGTTACCTGTATAAAAGGCACCTGGGAGCCAGATATTTTGCTGATTGATAGGGGATCAAATACTTGTTTCCCTCGTTGACATGTAAATCAATTTATAACTTTTTTGACATGCGTTTTTCTGAATTTTGTGTTTGTTGTTCTGTCTCTCACTGTTAAAATACACCTACCATTAAAATTATAGACTGGTCATTTCTTTGTCAGTGAACAAACATTCAAAATCAGTAGGGGATCACATGTATTTTTCCCTCACTGTATGTTTGACCTATCTTCATTTGCTTTTCGTTCCTTATAATAGCAATATAATCTTGCTTTTTTAGATTCTACTTTTGCTCACTATTCTCTAACATCTCACCTTTTTTCCATTCTTTACTCTTTAACTGTACTCATATCCTTCGTCTATCTCTCAATTTACTTATCTTACTCCCCAGATTCTGTTTTTTTTTATTCTCCCTATTTAGTCTGATGTTATATCATTCTATTGCATCTCCTGTCTCCTTCTCACTTCCTTCTCCACACATCCATTGTCTACTCTCTCTCTCATGATCAACTTATTTTCCTTGCTCTCTCTCTTTCCTGTCCTAACTGGTCCATGATTTTCTTTTCTTTAATAAACTTCTTAGTCTTATGTTTATCCTTCCTTACCACACCCTGTCCCCAGGTCCCTTTCGCATATACATTATTGCACTCACCTTTATTCCAATGGAATATTCATCCTCACCTGACTTGGTTTCCTGCTCTCTTCCTAATCTAGTATCTACCTATTGCTCTCTTTCTACTTCCAATAAAACATTGCTCTGTTCCCTTTTCCTACCTTCTCCTATCAGGATGGGTTGATTATCTCTGTGAGTGAAGCATGTGGTCTTCAGTGCTAGTGAGGACTGATCATTCTCAGAGATGTCTCTGGTCCTAGGCACATAAATAAGCCTTGATGCTATAGAAATTATTATATCAAAATCCACTGATGATGCTATAACTCGCGAAGTCTGCTAGCTTGTAACAGGTAACACTGAGATGATGTTTACAATCAGGAAATGGAGACAACATGCCTCATTTCTACACAATTGAGTAGTGGACTGACTCAAGAAACTTTTAAGAATGCTATTTGCAGCTGGAACTAAAACAAAAGATCTAGTCACCTAAATGTTATGCTGGTCTTCCTAACTGTTCTCAATAAAAACTAAAGAAGACAAACTGGTATTTTCCTAGGTACAAAAAACATGATCCCTGACATCTTTCATTTCATGCTCGGTGGACTAGTGTAACCAAGAGGAAATAATGTGGTTTCCTGATACTGATGTTCATGTTCAGGCTTTCACATAAGCGTTCCATGCTCTTCTTCCATAACTGTTCCTAGAAAACTGAAATATTAGCTTGAAAGGGAAGGATAATGTAAAGCCACATTTAAAGAGTCTGGAATGCATTTGGGATCCTCCATTCTCTGGTTTTGTCCCTCACCCAGTTATAAGGTCTGCATAACATTCATTTATAACAATGTGCATTTAGCTTCTGAAGATATCAATGACCACATTTATAGGAGAGTTCTAAAGAAGTATATAAAAAAGAAAGAAGGAAAACCTGTCATGTAGAACATAAAATACTATACATTTAAACCAGAATAATAAATGGTAGCATCAACAGAGAAGACAATGGTTTTTCATGTGCTTATCTTTCTTTTCTGTAAGTTTATATGAAATTTTTTTTAATGACAATTAATATATATTGTAATCAAGTCATAAAGGAAATGCACCCATTTATTGAAGAAGACTTACCTTAAGATAAAGTTCTATAAATTTATATGTTGCCAGCACATATGTAGACAATTTTTACTTTTCTACATACATTTCAAAAATAAACATCTCTTAAAAAAAACAACTAATTTTTTAGCCTAGGTAACATAACATATACATTTAATCTTAATACAGCGGTTCCCAAACCAGTCCTCAATGCACCCCTACCAGTCCAGGATTTAGTGATTACCCAGTTGTGTCTAAGGTGTTTTTAGAAAAGATCCTGGACTGGTAGGGGATCCTTGAGGACTGGTTTTGGAACCGCTGTGTTACTATGACTTTTTTAATATAGTATATGATATTCATATGTCAAGTCATACATATATTTTCACCAGGCTAATTTAAATGTCATATCAAATGACAATAACATGTCAGGGCTCTTGTATGTGTCTTTAAATACATATTCACTCTCATCAAAAAGCATTTTGGATTTTCAAAACAAACAAATTAAAGTTGCATTTAAAGGCGGAAACAGGTAGATTTTGATGATGTTTAGATTGTAAAAAAACATTGTTTATGTTGTGTACTATCCTGTTAATAATTCAAATCTAATCTAATCTTATTTTACAAGCTAAAAAGGCATAATTAATTTACAAACCTATATTTGTAAAAACAAAACAAATACATATTTTATTCAAGATCTATGTACATGACTCATACAGCAACAACAAAAGTCTATAAAAGCTTTTGAGCTTTTAAACATATTCTGTGTAATGGACAAGGCAGTTCCGTAATGTAGGATGACCTTGAATAACCATATATCTCAGCTAGAAACCTACTCAAGAGGATAGAAATACTATCAGCCTGAAGTAAAAAGACTTAGAATACAAATAAAATAAACATTTATTGTAGCACAGGCAGATCATTAGCAGAGATCTCATTAAATTAAATTTGCCAATTAAAGGTATATGTGCCAAACATAAAAAGATACAATATAATTTTTTTAAATCCAATGGATACGAAATGTTTAATTTTCTTTTTCGACTTGATACCTATCAGAAATAAAGATTATAATGTCTCCATATATAAACCATTCGTGTTACAAAATGTAGGGAATGTAAATTAAGCAGCTTTCACAGTAAGCAAACCAACACAGTTAAATTTGACATGGAGTAGAAAGAAATAATGATTACTTATCTGTCCCATAATCCTAAAATGTGTACCTAGCACACCATCTTTTTAGCGTGACATAATTTACATATACTTAATACATTTCAAAACAGAACTAATATTTATACATACTGTATTTTGTGTATTAAATAAAAAATAAAACAAAGAAAATATATTTTTTCATAGACATGTTACAATATAATAAAATAATTATTTTCTAAAGGTTTATGTTGGTACAAGAATTTCTTAATTTTAGTATTTATCCGACCTTAACCATTTCAGTAGTGAGATATTTTCTTTTTTATCACATAATGGAAAATTGTTTCCTATATGATAAAGAAAAAAAAAAAGAAAAATATATTTCTTAGCTCCATTTATTTTTTCACCCCAGTATTTTGGTTCCTTGTTTAAATGTATAATTTATTTCCCTATGTATGATACACAAGAACATTCAATATGTAATGCTAAAATACAGAGATATATATTTTTATGTAAAATATTAATACTAATGATAGGACTATAACCTTTACATTTAGCTCTTTTTCCCTAAGTGGTTTTAGTTTTTTGGAAAATATTCTTGGACTAAGTCAACTAGCTAGTAGATGCTATCATTACCCAACTCTGTTTATCGCCCTTTAGAATTCTTTTAGGTCTGAACATGTGCTGCAGTTGGTGACATAACCAACTGAGATAACTCTCTTCACTACATATCTCCCATAAACATCTTTATTATACCAAAATATGTCTTCAAAACAAAATATCAAATAGCCTTACTCAGACAAGCATATCTGCAAAATTGTAAATACCCTATCTAGATGTTAGATAAAGTATATTTTAGGGTACCTAAACTCGTTTTCTTAAATTAAAACATAACACATCCTTCAACAGTACAATATTTCTGTTTTAAAGTACATTTTTTGGCAGGAAAAAAAAAAGTGAATTACAGTTCCAAAAATATGGCACGTATTTACAATACAAATAAACAATAACATGGTAAAAGCTTAATAAACATATCACAGTGATTATAAAAAAAAAACCTGATTTGTCAAATAATGTAATTTATACCTGCACTACTACCTTGCATGGCAATTACATTAGATTAACTATCCCTTTTTACAAATTCCAGGATTCTAGAATTACATTTTCTTGATTAACAGTTCTGAACATATTAAAAGAATGTCTCTTTATTTTATTCTTTTTTTTTTTTTTTAGGGTACAAAACCAAGATTTGTTACACATAACAAGATCATAAATAATTATAGTAACAGGAATGACCCGTAAACTGTATTAACTTTACACACCTGACTGATGTTATGCAACAGTTTAATATGTGGTGGTTAAATAAATGACTTAGACACGTGTGTGTTGAATGTGTCAATGAATATAGCAGGAAATGATCCACAAATATTATTAAAAAATATGCTCTGATTTTTATTACAGTGATGGCATTTTTAATCAATTATTGCAATGAACGGTTCCCTAAAATGGTTAGAAAAAAGAACTGTGTGTTTTACGCTAATAAATTTGTATCAGTTTAAAAAGCAAGCATGTCATATCCTTTCGTTTTTTATTTGTTTGTTTTTTTCAAAGAAAAAGTAAATAATTTAATTTTCACAGGATTTACATGTTTATTATTTTTAATCACAGTTTTTCTTAAGAGATCTATTTCAATAAACTGGATATTCATCCGTTATATGTATGGAGATTCTCGAGATACTGGTTAGTAGTTTCAGCGACTTCTATAGCTATTTTCCTTCTTTGTTAGAACAGAGAGCACGTATTGTCCATTCTGGTCCAGATTTTTCACAGTTTAATGAGCTAATAGATGAGTTATTTTTTTTTTTTTTAGATTATAGTCCCGTCAAGATAAATTTGTTGCTGCTAGTACACTCTTTCCCACACCCTCCCCCCATAAAACTAAATTATGCATTTTTCCTGATATAAAATCTGAGTTTGGGTTTCCGAGCAGAGCTCATGCACACATTTTTGCTGATGATGTTTGGCGCATTTGAACGTACTTCCCGATCTCAGCAATAATTCTAGGTCTTCAGTGATTTATCCAAGATGTGACTCACAGTCTGTGCTGTTTTTCACTCACCAACAGTGTTTAATTAAGGCACTCAATAAATTATTTGGTTTTTATGGTAGGTCCGATGCAATTACAGCCAATCCTGAACTTTGTCTAAAAGCAGTTCCAGTGTGTACGGCCTTCGGGCAGTCGGGAGTCAAGACACGACCGTTTTCTCCTACACTCCCCGTTATGGATAATCTGGCTTTGTTTCTTATGGCTTCAGAAAAGGTCAGCTAAGAACCATGAAAAGAAAGAAAGTAGGAAAAGAATAATAAAATCATTACAATACCCGCTTCTTTAATGTGGTGTACTATAGATAAACATCAAGCTACTTAGATTTACATTAGACATCTGCATTTTTATGTTATATTTGTAAAAACATGGAAAAATGGACAAAATTGGAAAAACTAAAAAAAATTAAAGAATGTGGTTTAGCTAATAATATCATATAGTATTAGTTATTGGCTTATCTACATTTCATATGTTTTTATAGACTAGTTAGATGATTGCCCACTATTTGAATCCATTACTTTCCATAGTTCTAAGATGATTGAAGTACATAAATTAACCACTTAAGAGATGTATTGCAAATGAAAAAAAAACAATCCCTGAAAAACACAAAAAATGGATCTTACATTTTATTCTAAATTATTATCATTATTATATAATTAAATGCAATAATATGTAAACCTCAATCATTATACATAACTGTTAAAACATCTCTTGAAGAGTTATAGATTCCTTTACATATCATTTATGTATATGTTGATAAATGCAATAAAGTTTTTTTTTATTATTACAGAAATATAATAGAATTGATAACATCATTCAAAATGTTATGGCATATTTTTCAGTAAAATAAATGTATTGCGTGTGGGATGGATATGAAGATGAAAAAAAACCTCATCATTCACTGAAATTACATAATCCCTATGCATTATAGCATTCAGGATTTGACATGTGTCTATTCTTGCAGATATGAGATCAGGGAGAAAAAGTGAGAGAATTTCACACATCGAGCCCGACACCTGTGAAATCTGTCCAGGCTGCTAGTGGAGAAGGAGAGTAGATAGCAATGGTAGCAACTGAAGCAGTAACCTGGAAACAACTGCTGGAAAATAGCAGAGAGAAGTGCTCCAACCCTAATGGAAGCTCGATCGGCTGCCTTACCAAAAATGTCCACTACTACTACAGAATTCTACTGGGAATCCTTCATCGGAATGTTGACAAGTCTTTAAATAAGATAATGGAGAGGAAAAGATAAAGGGGAATTTTGGGAGTTAATGATGCAGGTACAATAGATGGAATAAGGGTTTCAGGGAGATAGTCTGCAAATGACATTGTGAAAATGAAACAGGACATGAATTAGGGTTGAACGAATATAAAAGTAAAGAGACTGAGAACAGAAGGCAATAAAATAAGGAGAAGAGTGTGGATGAATTAAAAAGTGGGAGATTAAGGCAATAGTTTATGGAAAAGAATATGTAGAATGAACAGCGGAAGGGTGATTTTATGGCCAAAGGAGGGATGAGAGTTTGCTTGGATGGGGAGATTTTGAAAGGGGAAATATTATACGGAGGGACATTTTGCGACAGATAAGAGATGACATGAAACTAGGAAGGATCTAATGAATAAGGAGAATGGAGATGGAACAAGACTATAAGGGAGGATTGAAAAAGTGTGGAAAGGGGAAAGGGAGGAGGGATGAATACATGAGGAATGAAAAGGCAAGGGGATATGGAAGTAGGAGGGAAGGGGCTGGGATGGAATTTAGAAGAGGTGAGGTGATTTAACCCCTTAAGGACCAAACTTCTGGAATAAAAGGGAATCATGACATGTCACACATGTCATGTGTCCTTAAGGGGTTAAAGGAAAATAACGGGATACAATGAGATTGGAGTACATAAAATTGCAGTTATATATTATGTGACCCCAAACATATAGGTTCAACAAATCCAGTCTTCTACTGAAGTAAATGAAGCTGGTAAGCACTGTTCTACAATGTGCTACCATTCCAAACACTACTTTTTGTATACTGTAAACATTTAACAAGTAAACCTTTATCTACATTTACAACTTTACCTTTAATAAACCCAGTTTTAGTTAACTTGAAAGTTAATAAAACAATAACATCTACAATTTTATAACATGACAGGAGGCTTCATATTTTGCTGTTTTAACGCTCTGCAAGTAAGGCTAAGGAAGCGTTCACAGCCATACGGAAGTAGAAATTGTAGAACGTCTCCTCCCAAGACCAATCTGCGGATTTAAGAATATCATGTAGAGCAGCACATGCCATAAATGCACCTGAGGCCGCTGCCCCCTTGACCGAATGCGCCCCAAAGGAAGCTTTGACCCCCGCTAAGGAGAGTAAGCATCTGATCCCACATGACAGGGTGGGGGTTGAGACTGGGGAATGTGGGCGAACGTACAAGATTAAGGGGGAGGAATGGCTGAGAGAGGTTAGACACCACACATAATTTCCAGAAATTGGGAAAATACAGATATAAAACCATGGAGGAATCGGATTTTGTACGTCGGGATATGGAGAAGGTAACCCCTTGTGGGGAGAAGGTGAAGGAATCATAGTCAAAAGTCCGCACATCGGAAACTCTGCGAAAGGATATGAGGCAGAGTAGTAAGGCGAATTTTGCCGAAAGTTGACAAAGAGAAAGATCCGTGTTATCGGGCCAATTTTGGAGGAAATGGAGGACGACATTGACGTCACACAGGTGTGAATACTTCGGTGCTGGGGGACAAGCTAATTTGATGCCCCATAGGAGTATTCAGAGCAGAGGGTCTTGGCCGATAGGGAAGCCGTGTGAAGGAACATGACCCACTGAAATAGCCAAACGGACCAAATTGATTGAGCGATAAGAGCGTCCCAAATCAAAAAGGTGCAATAGGTGCCGTAATGGGATCCTGTTCCAGACAGCAGCTGCACCAAGCATTCCAGGCAGAGAGATAGCACCTCCTATTTCCAGAGGAGGACAAGAAAGTAGGAGTAATGGATCTTGCCACGATAGGTCCAGGAGATCTGGGAACCAAGTTTGGTCAGGAGGACGATAGAGAACCGTTGTTGGCAAATCTGTATGAGCACCCTGGAAATCATTGGAAATCATTGGAAAACCAGTCTGATTTAAAATTTGATTCTCCTGGGTGGTATTTGACCCACAGAGTGATGTTTCATTGAAAGCAAAAACTGTCGATGTCCTTTGTCACTTCGGAGAGGGTGTGTGATCTGGCCCCACCCAGGTGGTTGATGTATTGGATGGCAGAGATATTGTCCATTCGCAGAAGAACGCAACAGTCTAAGAGATGGCCGACCAGGCTGCGTATAGCGAAGGAGCCTGCTATCAACTCCAAGCAATTGATATGGAAGGTATTTGTGGCGAAACCGACCTCGCCACGTGTCCTTGGAAGGGGCTGATTGCCCGCCTCTTGCCTTTGGACTATGGACCAGACTTTATGGGAATGTGATACCCCAGATAGCTATACCATGGAGCCTATACATATAATGAAAGACTATGGGAAAGACTTTAGCTCCATGGCAATTGTACTGTGTGAATAGGATCTGCGCGCTATTCGGTAGTTTTGTGCGCTCAGATCCCAGCTATCTGGGGATATGTGAAATGTCTGTGTGTTGTTCCCCTGAATGGATTGATTGTGGATATCTATTTTTATGTGAATGTGATGTATGGTTTTAAAGTTATGAAAGTTGTGTAAAAGTATATTTTAAACTGTATGCATAATGGGATTATGTGTCACACTAAGGGGAGGGGAGGTGTGGGATGTAACATCTATGTCATTGGTTCTTTTATGCCTCCCCTGGGTGTGGCCTGTATGTGTGAGTTGGAAATAAAAGCCAGGCTGGATGAGCCAGTCCTCAGTTCCTGTTTAACCCTCAAAATGAAGTGTCGTCTCGTTCTTGGGGGGAATTGGATTGTAAGCTGACTGCCAGGAGTGTAAGCGGATTGTATGCTTTTCTTGTTCAGCTGTTCCAGTTCGGAGTGTTATCTTGTATCCAGTTCGGGAGTTTGGTGTTCTGCAGTAGCTGTGCCTGTCTCTCAAAAAGGGGATTATCGCCTAAACGGATTTTATTCCCTTTTATGCTGAAACGGTCCGTTACAATTGGTGGCAAGCGGCGGGATCGTTCCTACAACCAGAAGGACAGCTACAGGTAACACCATCCCCTGGATTTACAAAGTGAGGGCAACGCCAGTACCCGTACAGCATCCCCACCAGCAGTCATGTTCTATCGATATGAAGGCGTAGATTTTGATACTGAGGTACTGAGAAGAATAGCCAAATATGGCCCGAATCCCCGGAAGGAGATTGTTGATGCAGCTGTGCAGCAACTGCTTCAAGAGAACCAGAGGTCACGTGATCTTGAGTACGATTTCATCCTGTTAATGGTGAGACATGGTCAAGGAGATGAGGTAGCCGATATCCTCCTCCAACACAAACCAGAGAAACCCAAAGTAGAGGACTGCATGGAGTGGTACTGGAAAGGCCCCCAGCAGGCAGGTGGAGATGGGACCGAGGTCTCTCTACCGGCCCTACAGGGATGCTGGGCAGTCGGCCCAGATCCCCAGCGGCAGTGTGTGTCCCAGGGAGCAGAAGGTGCAGTCCTTCCTCCCCAGCGGCAGTGTGTACCCCAGGGAGCTGATGGTGTCGTCCTTCCTCCCCAGCGGCAGTGTGTAACCCAGGGAGCTGATGGTGTCGTCCATCCTCCCCAGCGGCAGTGTGTAGCCCAGGGAGCAGAAGGTGCCGTCCTTCCTCCCCAGCGGCAGTGTGTACCCCAGGGAGCTGATGGTGTCGTCCGTCCTCCCCAGCGGCAGTGTGTGTCCCAGGGAGCAGAAGGTGCAGTCCTTCCTCCCCAGCGGCAGTGTGTACCCCAGGGAGCTGATGGTGTCGTCCGTCCTCCCCAGCGGCAGTGTGTAACCCAGGGAGCCAAAGGTGCCGTCCTTCCTCCCCAGCGGCAGTGTGTACCCCAGGGAGCAGAAGGTGCCGTCCTTCCTCCCCAGCGGCAGTGTGTACCCCAGGGAGCTGATGGTGTCGTCCTTCCTCCCCAGCGGCAGTGTGTAACCCAGGGAGCTGATGGTGTCGTCCATCCTCCCCAGCGGCAGTGTGTAGCCCAGGGAGCAGAAGGTGCCGTCCTTCCTCCCCAGCGGCAGTGTGTACCCCAGGGAGCTGATGGTGTCGTCCGTCCTCCCCAGCGGCAGTGTGTGTCCCAGGGAGCAGAAGGTGCAGTCCTTCCTCCCCAGCGGCAGTGTGTACCCCAGGGAGCTGATGGTGTCGTCCGTCCTCCCCAGCGGCAGTGTGTAACCCAGGGAGCCAAAGGTGCCGTCCTTCCTCCCCAGCGGCAGTGTGTACCCCAGGGAGCAGAAGGTGCCGTCCTTCCTCCCCAGCGGCAATGTGTACCCCAGGGAGCAGAAGGTGCCGTCCTTCCTCCCCAGCGGCAGTGTGTCCTGCAGGGAGCAGAGACCGTCAGTCTCGCACCCCAGCAGCAGGACAAGAGCATGAAAGGGGAGACAGCTGGTCTCCCTTTCCACCAGCAGAGAGAGTGGCAGGGAGAGCAGGCTGCTAACCTCTCTCCCCAGCGGCAGATTACCGTCCAGAGGGAGGAGCTTGTTACACCCTCTCTCCAGCGGCAGCCTAACCCACCAAGGGGAGATGTTAAGCCCCACAACTGTGCAGATGGGACCGTAGTCTCTGCACTTACAGCCCAAGGGTTAGGGACGGTCGGTCCTGTCCCCCAGCCACAGAGCAGTATAGCCAGAGGGGAGACAGTTGGTCTCTCCCTCCCACAACCAGGCTCCAACCAGGCTACTTCCGCGGTAGTACTGGCACCAGGGCAGAGTACCGCTGGTCTCTGCCCACTCAGCAACCCACCAGGGCAGACTACCAGTCCCCCACACAGCCGTGGTGAGACACCTGGACCTGGACAAAGTTCTCCCCTACCCAGGTGTAGTAACCAGTTATTGTGGGTGGGCTGTACTGCTGTTTCTGTTTTGTGGGTGGATTGCTGGACTAACCAGGGCACTGACCGGCAGGAGGTCAGATACCCTGTTAGTCTGGGGGGTAAAGGGGAGAAGTGTGGCGAAACCGACCTCGCCACGTGTCCTTGGAGGGGGCTGATTGCCCGCCTCTTGCCTTTGGACTATGGACCAGACTTTATGGGAATGTGATACCCCAGATAACTATACCATGGAGCCTATACATATAATGAAAGACTATGGGAAAGACTTTAGCTCCATGGCAATTGTACTGTGTGAATAGGAACTGCGCGCTATTCGGTAGTTTTGTGCGCTCAGATCCCAGCTATCTGGGGATATGTGAAATGTCTGTGTGTTATGGATAAAAAGTAACTTTCTGTATTTTAAAGTGTTTTTATGTCTTTCTGTAACCATGTGGTTAATGGAGTCTGGCTCTGTGCTGGGAGGTAATTGGATTACTTCTCCAGCACAGAGAAGGAAGCTGGAAAGCTAGGGGTTTTAAATGATACTTTACTAACTTTTGAACCCCTGGTCTGATCCATGCCATTTTTTAATATGTTGTTCCCCTGAATGGATTGATTGTGGATATCTATTTTTATGTGAATGTGATGTATGGTTTTAAAGTTATGAAAGTTGTGTAAAAGTATATTTTAAACTGTATGCATAATGGGATTATGTGTCACACTAAGGGGAGGGGAGGTGTGGGATGTAACATCTATGTCATTGGTTCTTTTATGCCTCCCCCTGGGTGTGGCCTGTATGTGTGAGTTGGAAATAAAAGCCAGGCTGGATGAGCCAGTCCTCAGTTCCTGTTTAACCCTCAAAATGAAGTGTCGTCTCGTTCTTGGGGGGAATTGGATTGTAAGCTGACTGCCAGGAGTGTAAGCGGATTGTATGCTTTTCTTGTTCAGCTGTTCCAGTTCGGAGTGTTATCTTGTATCCAGTTCGGGAGTTTGGTGTTCTGCAGTAGCTGTGCCTGTCTCTCAAAAAGGGGATTATCGCCTAAACGGATTTTATTCCCTTTTATGCTGAAACGGTCCGTTACAGTATTCTCAGACGACGTCCATGGGCCACCCGTGGGGATGGTCGGGCCTGTCGCACACCAACCCTGAAGGCTCTCGTCCGACTCCACGATGAAGTCTGGAGTGGGGTTGAAGATTGCTTTGCCCTTCCAAGCAGACATGTGGAGGAGCCACCATCGGAGTTCTTCCTTGACCTCTGAAGTGAGTAGAACCATCTGGTCATAAGAGGGGTGTCTTCATAGAAATTGACCTTTCAGGCGCTGCATGGCCCGGTAATGGAGAGGCCCTGGGTAAATCTCCTGGATGGAGGTTGAAAGTAGACCAACAATCCGAGCTAACATGCAAAGATCAACATATTCCTGATGAAGAATTCTGCGTAGTTCTTTCCGGATTGCTGATATCTTTGATTGTGGCAGGCGGAGGACACAAGTAGAAGCGTCTATTGTATAGTCTGTCTGATATTGTAGTCTGGAGGCAGTGTCACAAAACAGTAAGAGATTGTCCAGATAAATTAGGCAACGTATACCTTTGGCACAGAGGTGTGCGGTGATCGGTTTCAGTAGCTGGGTAAAACACCATGGGGCGGAGCTGAGGCCAAACGGTAGGCCTGTGAATTGATAGGGTTGGTCCTTCCAGAGGAATCGTAGGAAGCGTTGACTTAGATCGAGACGAGTGAACCAATTTCCGGGACATAGGATATCTCGGAGGAGATGAATGCCTTCCATATTGAAGTGCCTGTAAACCACAAAGGCATTCAGATGACGGAGATTTAAAACTGGATGAAACTCTCACAATTTCTTTTGGTCCAGGAAGATGGAGCTGAAGAATCCTCCGCCATCCTAGGCAACTCGAATCGCCCCCTTCGAAATGAGGGAGTGAGTCTCTGAGTCTAGTAGTGCCTGCTGGATCCTGGAAGAGACTGGACAAAAGGGGGTTTTGCCTGGATAGAAAGGGAGTAAAACTCGATTGAGTAGCCCTGAACAGCATCTAGAATCTAGGTATCTGAAGACAGAGTCTTTCACATGGGCCAATCTACCCTCATGTAATAGCATAGAGAGGTATTGAGGAGAATGTCTCACCTGTAGGTAGTCTGATGCGTCCTCGGGCTCTGCTTCTTCTGCCCCTGGCAGATCTGTGATTATATAAGCCACATGAGTGGTAGTTCGGGAAGAAGGCTGGAGAGTGGGATCGTCGCTGATTTGATGGCCAGAATCAGCTAGTAGTATGACCCCTTGTACGGCCAGCCCTTCCAAAAACCTGAGTGGGTTAAAAACTCTCCTCATGGTCGATTGAGCCTTGTTCAATGTAGTACATAGGTTGACATGTTTTTGGAGCTCTTTTATGTAAAGTTCTCCAAACAATAAGTCTTTGGCAAGCAGACCTTTGGTCTTTGGAGCCAAGGTCGGAGAGCTTGGCATCCATACACAGCAGCACTGCTTTCCTTCGCTCCGTACAGAGAGACACGTTTGCATTGCCCAGCAGGCATTTGGAGCCTAAAGCCCATTCTCAGATCACGGATAGGTCTAAAGTTCCCTCTTGAGAGAGAAGGCCTCATCAGCCAATAGTAGAATTTTGGCTATTGGTGTTAGTACATCTAGCAACTGGTATTGGGTCAGGCAGAGTCTGCGCTCAATGCCTTTCTGTGGGTCACGGCCAGTCCTGACCAAATAGGTATACACCATAGTGTCAAACTCCGGGGTCAAAACGACTGTGTCCAAAAGGGATGGTCTGGGACATTCCACTCTTAATTGTTTGTGGACCTCGCGGTCCAAGGGTCGTCTGATCTAAAAATGGATATATTGTGTCAGATGCTCCGGTAACTCCCATTTGGAGTGTGGATGACAGATCAGGCATGGAACAAACAGTGGTTGGCCTGTGGAATACAGGAAAACGTCTGCATCACCAGATGATGTTGGTAAGGAGGATGGATCCTCCAAAGCGGGATCAGTGATCCCTTCTCCAGAGAAGGATGCTACTCTAAAGCCTGGGTCTGGCCAGCCGGCCTCCTCATCAGACTGGTCAACTCATCATTCATCCAAGACTGTCGATGGTGGAAGGTAAGCATCCTCCTCTTCTTCAGACAGAGTAGGACGGACCTGGAGTCTCTCCTTAGCATTCTTTTGCTTGGGGCACTTTGCTGGCTCTTAACCCTTGTGGTTTAAGGGTTCTGGACCATCCCCTTTCCAATAGTGTTTGTGCGGTTTGCTGCAACATCAGATTCCTTTGCAGAGCGTAGTGGCTCAGAAGAGGCTTTGTTCTTAGGATCCGAGGAAAGGACCCATGCTAGGGCCTTTATAACAGAAGCAGCCAGCGTTAATAAGCGCCTGGAGATTTAGGTCCCGGGCGGAATCCATAACTTTAGCCAGTTCCCCTGAGTGGTAGAATAGGCTAGTATTAGAAATAGGGACCACAATAACATATATGTAATAAACTTAGCCACATATATATAATTGTCGCTTACCCAGTAGAAATCATCCAGGTATATATAGACCGTATAAGGAGGTAACGGGGCATAGACAAAGTGGGCCAATCAGATAGCTGTACCAGAGACAGTGAAATCATGCAGTGACCAATATAAATATACCCGATAGGGTGGTCATGAATAAATATAGGGGGCTCACACCTTACAATATCACCAGGATGTAGAAGTGGCTTAGTGTAGATATAATAATAAGGGGGCTCACCCCAGTATAGGTATAGTGGCAGTAGTACTCCCTCTGCTGTAGTGAAGGGTCCAATAAGAGGGGCTCACCCTCTAACCCTGTAGCGTAATGCAGGTAAATAATAAATAATTTTGTAATACAGTCAGTAAAGTAAGGATGGCAACAGTGGGTGAGACTGCTGCAAGAACCTTAAATACATATGGAATTAGGATAAAATACTGACAACCAAAATGTAGACTGATTCGCAGCAATGTGCAAGCAAGTTTAATGACACAATGTAATAGTCATAGATACTTTAAATAATAACCTTAATCCTCCCAGAGCAAACAACAATAACTGACAAAGATGACTTAGCCTAAGGTAAGGCTAGGTGGATCAGATAGCACCAAGTGATTTGCGGGAAACCGGCGCGAGTCGGGCGTGGGCTAGGGGATCAGCGGGCACTAGAGAGCCGGCACGGATCACGGACTCAAACAAAATGGCCGCCGCGATCTCGTGCAGGCACGCGGGATACAAGATGGCCACTGGGGATCTTGCGTGAGTTCCAAAATGGCCACCGCAAGGTAGACGGGACCATCAGAGGCGTTCTCCACGGTCCCAAAAAGCCCGGGAAAATCGGGGAGGCAAAAGGCCTGCCACAATTACGGACAAAATTTATGCAATTAAAACAATAAGACACAAAACAAAATAGTGAACATTTGAGAAAAACAGAGCTAAAACTCATGTAAAAATAGGGAGGAAAAAATCTAAAGGGAAATTATAAGTATTAGAAAAAAGATGTACTTTAGAAAACAGTGATAAAATAAGGGAAACAATAAGTAAATGACAGAATAAAAGAAACATCAGAAAATCAAGATAAAATAAAATACAGTAATTCCCCACAAAGTGCGAGACAGTGGCACTCTGACCTGTGCTGGTGTGGGGCAGCAAAGAAAGAGGAAAAGATGATTGGGGGAGGGACTTTTATTGCCTGTGTTCCCTTTTTCTGATTGGTTTATCCTGTTACTATGTTAAAATTATGCTGCTGTGGAGCTTAAGTAAAGAAAGTCTTAAGCAAAATATATGCCTTCTGCCTTGTTATAAAATGACTGGCATATACAATGTGGACCTAATAGTATTAGTAGATATATATGTATAAAACGATTTGTTTTTTAAATGCTTTGGTTTCACAACTAATTATCTGATACTATACACATGGAAATTGTTACCATGTGACCTAATGATGTCAGAATAATGCGACTTTAAAAATAAAATAAAAAAATTGTTAATTTCAAAAGTCCTATAAAAGGGCCACATGCAGGACTAATGTTTTTAATCACTTGAGAAAGCCCAAGGGCGAAACTGGTTGTGACTATTCAGAAGGACTTTTTAATTTGCTTTCATTTAATTTTGTGAGGTATATTACAATAAATATTATAATTACCCTCAACATTTTATGGTTTTTAGTTTTTATCCTGCATTTATTTGATCATCTTAAATGAGCCTTTCCAGGGACCATCACAAGATCTACCTTGGCTCGTATATATCCTTGGTGGGGATCATTCCACCTAAGCTGATATCATTGAACATAAGGTGCTCCTTAAATTGTGAGTAATTTTCAAACTTTCCCACTCACTTTTATTGGTTTGAAACAGTGAGCACTATATCCTGTTTGTTTTCTTTCATATGCCACTTCCACTGTGAACACTCAAAAAAAAAAAATCCAGTTCAATCCTGAGTGGGATTGTACCACTAAGAGCCTTATCAAAGAGCTGATTGGAGGCTCTATCCTTGTGAGTGTATTCTTTTTCTTCACATAATTGAGATATTAATCATACTGCATTACACTATTGGTTTTTCTAATTTATTTGAATGCCAAGGAGGACCTTTGACTAATCTACACTAAAGCATCTCCTCCCCAAAGGCTTATAGAAAAATACCCTTTTTTTATTCTTCTGGGACTTTTTAATTATATATAAATAATAATAATCTGCTGCTATTTGAATGACTGCTGTATCTGCCTCTCTCCTTGTTACTGATATATAGCCTATAACTAATAAAATAAATACCTACAGTACTAAAATATTTTAAATAGACTCTAAATAGACTTAAACAAAATTTGTTTAGACCAAACCACTTCATCCAAAAATAAAACATTTTTAGGACAGCTGAATTTTGGCCATATGATGGTTAGGCTCTTCTGAATTTCTTCAACAAAAACAGATTTGGGAAAGAGAATCAGCCGAAGCAAAAGGGCATAACATGGACCAATCAGTGTGCTGCAAAATATACACCTAATATATACCTGCATCACATTTTCACACTCATCAAGTGAGAAAAAGTAACTGATAGAGGGAAAGAGAGGAGGAGCAGTAAATAAATACATAATATATATATATACAGTCATGGGAAAAATAAAGTACTATTATGTTTTGTTTATATCGGGCATAATAACAATCACATGTTCCTTAACCCCTTAACACCGCAGCCAAATGTACAAGTTGTGAACGAAACAAAACGTAAACAAAACCTGGCATTTGCGCTATATGTCTGTCCAACCGTAATTCACCTCTTTCATATTAAATGCACCCCCCCTTATTATATATCATTTTATTCAGGGGAAACAGGGCTTTCATTTAATATCAAATATTTAGCTATGAAACATAATTTAATATGAAAAAAATGGGAGAAAATAAGTTTTTTTTTGATTTTTTTTGTTCTTCATGACATTTGAACTGTCAATGTCATAATACTGTTTGCTTTTACTGCAATAAAATACACATATTTGTATTCAGCAAAGTCTCACGTGTAAAACAGTACCCCCTATGTACAGGTTTTATGGTGTTTTGGGGAGTTACAGGGTCAAATATAGCGTGTTACATTTGAAATTGAAATTCGCCAGATTGGTTACGTTGCCTTTGAGACTGTATAGTAGCCCAGGAAATAAATTTACACCCATAATGGCATACCATTTGCAATAGTAGACGACCCAAGGTATTGCAAATAAGCGATGTCCAGTCTTTTTTAGTAGCCATTTGGTCACAAACACTGGCCAAAGTTAGCGTTTGTATTTGTTTGTGTGTGAAAAATGCAAAAACCGCCAATTTTGGCCAGTGTTTGTGACTAAGTGGCTACTAAAAAAGACTGGACATACCCCATTTGCAATACCTTTGGTTGTCTACTATTGCAAATGGTATGCCATCATAGGGGTAATTTTCATTCTTGGGCTACCATAGGGTCATAAAGGCAACGTAAGCAATCTGGCGAATTTTAATGTGAAAAAAATTAAACACAAGCCTTATATTTGACGCTGTAATTTTTGAAAACACCATAAAACCTGTACATGAGGGGTACTGTTGTACTCAGGAGACTTCGCAGTAAAAACAGTAAAAAGTATTGCAGCAATAATATCGTCCCTGTAAGTGCTGTTTGTGCGTGAAAAATTCAAAAAACGTCACTTTTACTGGCGATATCATGGTTGTAATACATTTTACTGTTTTGAAACACTAATATTTGTGTTCAGCGAAGTCTCCCGAGTAAAACAGTACCCCCCATGTACAGGTTTTATGGTGTCTTGGAAAGTTATAGGGTTAAATATAGTGCTAGCAAATTAAATTCCCTATACTTTCGGCATGGGTGGTCAGGCAGGTCCCGCTAATTATAATTAATTAGGATACCTAATTATGTAAAATTATTACATAAATATATGTGTAGAATTAATATATGTATATATATACATATGTGTATATATACGTATATATATATATATTTTTTTTAATATTTTTATTTATATATAGGTATATATATAGTGATATATACGTATATATTTATGTATATAGATATATATATTATTTCGTTATAAGTGTATTTTGATATAAATATATATATATATTAATATCAGAATACAGTTAGAACGAAATAAAACACATCTATATATTTTGTAATATTTTATTTTTAATTATTTTTTTTATTTAATTTTTTTACGTATTTACATATTATTTTTTTTTATATTATTTATAAATATATATATAACAATAATTATATATATATTTAATCAGTATCAGTCTACGTGTAATTTGATATTAATATATATATATAATTATATATATATTAATATTAAAATACACCTAGACGGTGTATGTGTATGTGTGTATATGTGTATATATATACTTAGATCATATATATATAATATATATATATGATCTAAGTATATAATTTTTTTTTTTTTACACTGTTTTAACATTTTATTATTTGATTTTCAGCCAGCAGGGGGACCAACTGTCATTACAGTTGGTCCCCCTGCTGGCAATGCAGCAGGCAGCTATACCGGCCATGTGATTGTGAGGTCCTCGCAAGGACCTCACTCTCACATGGCCGGGAGGGCTCCTGGAGGGCGGACGTGCCGCGGGGGGCTCCCTGGGAGTCCCCCGAACCGCGATCGCCGGCGTGGGACCGCCAGCGACCGGGTAAGTTACTAAAAACCGGAGGGCGTACTATTACGTCCGGCGGCGTTTAGAGCCGCTTTTAAAAGGACGTAATAGTACGCCCTCCGGTCTTAAGGGGTTAACCGGTCTTAAAATTAGGTAAATACAACCTCAGATGAAAAAAAAAAACACATGACATATTACAGCATGTCCTGATTTATTTAACAAACATAAAGCCGAATGGAGAAGCCATGTGTGAAAAACTAAGTACACCATTATTGCTTCCATAGGAATTAAAAGTAGCAGACATGTGCTGTTAATCAAATGCCCTTTATTAATTAATCATCAACAAGTGTGACCATCTCTATAAAAGCCATAGTTTAGCAGTTTGCTGGTCTGGAGCATTCAGTTGTGTGTTAACACAATGCCAAGAAGGAAGGACATCAGCAATGATCTTAGAGAAGCAATTGTTGCTGCCCATCAAACTGGGAGCGGTTATAAGGCAATTTCCAAGAAATTTAAGGTCCATCATTCTACAGTGAGAAAGATTATTCAAAAGTGGAAAACATTCAAGACAGTTGACAATTTTCTCAAGCGTAGACGTCCCAGCAAATTCACCCCAAGGTCAGATTTGAGTGCAATGCTCAGACAAATTGCAAAAAAAAAACCAAAAGTTAAACAGACACAGGTACGTTAAACTTCTTTAAAAACTATTTGTGTTGTGATCGTGAGGGATGGACCATAAAGAATAATACCCAGTAGGGAGTTATTCATTAAACAAAATTATAAGGGGTTGCAGTAACCCTTTAAGTAAACAATTGGAGAAGGATGACTTAGAAGCATAACTAGTTAAGTCACTGATCACTGCAGTCTGAAACATGTGCTTATTGTAATGCTCATAAAATAAATGTAGCATCGAAAAAGTGAATCCATTTTTCTTCACCTACAGTGCACTTATATCCTGTTGTTTTTTATTTCCAAAATGTAAGTGGTAACTGATATCACTCAATGGTTTCATAGTAAAATATGTATTCTAATTCCAGAAACTGCAGCAACCTACTCTTTACCTTAGAATAAATTAATATTTGAGCAGTATAATATGACCAGAAGTAATCCTAGAGGTCATAGTTACCAAAACCACTCAATACCATGACAATACACACGTGTAAGGGGCAGGAAAACGTCAAAAGCATAAAAAAACAGTACCAATACGGTAATCACATACAAATTAGATGATAATTCAGTTGTGGAGCTATCAAAAAACATGAAAGGTCGTTGAGACTCAGAAAACACATCTATTTACCGTAAAAGGAAGTCATGTGAAACCATGCCTACAAAAAGTCTTGGCACATAGGCATCAGTTGATGCTAAGACCGAGAATAAATAGAAGCTAGTGTGAGGGCATTGGCATGTAGTATGAGGCACTAATGGGATATTTAATACCACATACCATGACTATTGGTAAGTAACAATCTCAACAAAAGCATTGAGTAATTTATACCCTCATAACTTTAATTAATTTATCCCTGCTCGTATTTGTCCCTTGATCCTCCAACTCCTTGTTAATCCTAAAACACAGAATCCATTAGTAAACTCTCCCTTCTAAACCCTGTGTATATTCATTTTACAGTATCAGTCATTTCCACGTCAAGCCTCTCTGCTCTTTTCTATACAGTATAGACCTTTTGTAGGTCAGACTACAAGGACTAACAGCCAGAAAAGATTAAATGTAGGCTCTGAGTATTGACTGTTCATGCATGGTGTGCCCTCCATACTAATCACCTTTAGTGAGGCTGAGAGAGACAGGTCATTGGTGGAGCTTTTCTGTTAACGAGGGAGGAGATGGTTAATGCAAGCTTTAAAAGTAAGCACGGAAACTCTGAACCGATTCCTAAATTAAACAGGAACCTGACAAAGGGGTGAGGTGTGAGATTTACTGGAGATTTGACGGAGTCTGGTGGAGGCATTCATTACAGACTTAGCACTTTTCAGGCCAGCAAGCAATCAAAGCAGGAAACAACGGGAACATGGACAAGCATCTCAGTTTTCTCATGAGTGAGAAAGATGAATGCGAGAAATGTTTTTAAGATGAAAGCAACAGGATTTGGTGATAGATTTTATGTAAGGGGCAAATGGGGGGACATTAGTGAATTGAAAGTTGGAAAGAAGTGTTCATGGTCATGCAAGGAGGTGGAGATGAGGGAGGTAAAGTATGCTAGTTTGGCGAGAAAGAGGATGCAGGTATTGGAATGCAACATAAATTTGTAGGGTCAGAACTTCAGTGTCCTGCTACCCTTGAACATCTTTGGATGTATCAAGTAGATTAAGAATGCCAGGGTTGGCATTTCAGTTGATTCACAGGGTATGCAGTGGTTGAACACAGCTTATTTAGGGTACTTGAGAGGGTAGAGTTGTAGAGGGTGGTTGCCATAGAAGATTTTACGAGATCAGTGAGATAAGATTTTGCATGTTTGTGGCAAGCCCCAGCAGATCAGGGGATTTCTATAGAGTTTAGGTGTGGCATGTGAGGGTGGTTGGGTGGTGGGCAAGATAATATTGCAGCTTAGGAGGCAGTGATCAGAGAGAGGGAGAGATGTGATAGGGAAGTTATCAATAGCACAAAGGTTGGACAACATAAGGTTTAAAGTGTTGTCTGCTTGCTAGGTAGGGGAATTGGACCACAGCATTTGTCCCATAGAGGTGGCTGTATAGAGGAAGTTAGTAGCCACAGAGGTACTTCTATTCATGCATCTATATAGATGTTAAAATCTTCAAGGATAATGGAAAGAGTGGCAGAGGAAAGAAGAGAAAGCGAGTGAAGGTACAGAAGGAAGAAGGTGAAGGGTACAGTTAGGTAAGATGGGGAAGAGAATGTAGCACATTCAGAGGGGGAGAGCCAAGTTTCAGTGAAGGTCAGAAGTTGGAGGGATATAAAAGTCATGATAATAATAATACATAATTTGCAATGCTACTGACAAAGCAAATATTGCAGAGGTGCAGTAAAAATGGTGCAGTGAAAATGGGGCGCAGAGGTGGAGCCAGCAGGAATATATACAATGTTAGAATGGCCCCTATGGGGAAGAGAGTGTAGAAAGGCAGCAGGGTCAGGTTGGGGGAGATATTCCAGCTGCCAGGAGCACTCATATTACACAATGGTTATATGCTTATTTAGATCCTATGTGAAATATTACAAGATAAATGAAACCATGTCATGTTTAAGAAATTCTATCACTTCAATATTTCATTTAAGGATGAATAAAAATATTAAAACTAAAATTGTGCAAATGTGTAGGATTGAATTTATTTGGTCCTAATAGCATTGAGTACATGAAACTGCAGTTTTCTCCTCCAATTATGTGATAGGTATGTATCCTATATTTAGAATGCTTGTGCCATTTTTTGATAAAACTAACCTGTGAAGGGACTAATATTCCATCTGCCGGAATAGATTATTCTTTATACACCAAAAGCCCCATTCTATTCTCCCCTATAACAAAAACCCTTTAATTACTATCTTCCTAAAACTCTTGAAAACATTTTCATTTAATAAAAAATTACTACCCCCAAAACCTTTCATTGAGTCTGACACTGAGGAGAAACTCAAACATTTTTGGTGCATGCCAAAAATATAGAAGAAAATGTAAGAGCAGTTTTCAAATGTATGTTATTATTATTATACAATGCTATAATTTGATCTATGTATTTGTACTAATTGCACTTTAGTTTTATGTTATTTTTAACTTGCTGGAAGTCCCCAAGGAAGTGGGTAATGACAAGACTCATAGAGTGAGCGGGGTCCCAAAGTGGAGCTGTATACCATGGAGTGACATTTTTTGTGATATGCTGTGAATTCTTGCGGACGTTAGTTATACCAAATCAGTGATTTAATTTGAATATACTAGTGTTCTGCACTGTTTCTATGTCTGGTTTTAGTTAGATGATATTTCAAGAGTATGCCACATTTACAACTCTTGCTTGTGACTGCAATTAGCCTATGATATTATCCTATATTATTTTTCTGTTCCTCATAGGTGGACTGTATCTCCATTCATTTTTTCCCATATTGTGTTATGTATGTCAAGTGTGGGCAGGTGGGTGACTGGCAGGTTTCTACACTCTCTGCAGACACATTGTTGGTGCACTACTGTACTCTTTAACCCACATCCCCTGTGCACTCTTAACTGCAGGAAAAAAATATTTCCTACCCGGTAATGTCACAGAAGAAGAAACGGTAGTGGCGGGGCTTCCATTATTATGACAAGTTACTGCATTAAAACCTCTGAAAAGCAGTGGCCGATTGATAATGCGCTTGCCAAGGCTGAATTTTCACTTGCCCGGACTAAATTCTAGTCACCAAAGGCTTTTGGCTATTTGGAAGTTTAGAGCCCCGCAGATGCAATTTTTTCATTCTGATGGCGTGTTTAGAAATCAGCATTCTTAGAAATGCTCTCTGGTTCTTTACTCTTAACCAGGATATGTTACCACTTATGATACCATTTGTATTGCTATTTTATCTAGTGTTTTTGTAATAGCTATACATCTTGGATAAAATAACTACTTCAAATAAATGATTTGCCAAGCTCATTTTCTCAGACAAAATGAGCTTGGTAGTGAATGCGATAATGCCTTAACTTAAATTAATCAGCAAATAAGCCTTTGAAAGACATACATCTTTTTGCCAATAAACACCTGTAAGTGGGTAACATGGTGTACTTCAAGGATCACAACACCAGAACAGATTAAGAACTTAATCAAAATTAAAATAATGTAACTTTTTAACCCCTATAGGTTGGTATACTGCAATCTGTAAAATAATCTTCGAGTACCAAATTGTAGTGACAGGGTTTAACAGACCACAATTTTCTTATCATCTCTTAATTTATATAACTGAGCTTTGCCATGTCAGGGTCTGTAAATATTAATCCCTCTAAATTTTTCAGCCTTCTATTCTTGATATTATTTTTTAGAATATGTTTTACATCTCTGCAATATAATAAAAAAAATGAGTTACAACACATATCTTTTATGAATACCAAACAACCAATTAAATCTTTATCTTTAGTTTAAAAATATAATTAAACAAAAACTAGTATCCATCAAGATCTCCCAAATCAATTTATTACAATTAAGCACTAAAGGACAATCAGTTAGTCGCTAAATTGACTGGAATTGAAGGTGAATCTAAAATATTAAAATAAAATAGTTAAAACTAAAACTTCATTTTTTCCATTTTGCTATTTTCTTCTAAAATGTTATATTCACTTTATGTTTTTTGCAGTCTAGTAAATAAGCCTGGAATTAATGTTCTCTTGCCGAAAGAAAATCTTTGCAAATGCAAAGGTAGTTCTGTTTTTGTTGCAAATTTATTTTAGCAACTAATACGAAAAAAAATAATAATCTTATTTTTGTGTTTTGAACATTTGCAACACTATGTGCATCTAAAAAAAAGGGTAAATGTTTTAACCTAAATACAAGGCTATAATTAAATTACCAAAAACAGATAGTGGGGACCTGTCTAAAACTTTGAAATTATTTGATTTGAATGTTTGAGTCACACATCACAGCACATGCTCATGATCAAACAATCATGGTGAGAAAATGCGCTGTTAGATGTATAAGTAAGTAAACATAAAAATGACATAAAATGTCTGGAATGTCTCAATGATGAGAAACTTTTAAAAAACCAACATACTTTTACAGTAATGTATACTGAAGGAGAATAGCCCTGTTTTGGATGATCTGCAACAACCTTGCACTTTCTTCACCTAGAACGCAAACAAAATATGGTAAAGAATCACAATGTTTTGTTGCAGAATGAAGATAGAAGTGAGGAATGTTTTATAGTAAAAATTGGATCAAAATACAACTCACAATTGTCTCCATCTTAAATGAGGTTTCTTGAAACTGGTCAGGTGTAATGATGGTGAAAAAAAATGAAAAAATATCTTTAACTACAAAATATGTGACTCCTAAATGTAATTGAAATTAGATAAGGAAATATTGTATACGCTCTTTTATTTCCTGATCAAAAATGTTTCTGTTGTATCGTGACGTACATCTTATTATATAATAATAATATATGATGTTTCACAATATATCAGGCAGTAGATTTTCAAGAAAAACAATAAAAAAGGCTGCGCCACAATCAGTAATAAAAAGTCCAGTTAAAAGGCAAAAGTCCAAAATATATTATCCTTACAAATGGTCTTTAGTGATTTAGTTATTCCATTTGAAAAAGTCTTTTTGACGAAACGCGTTATGGATATCTAATATTGTGTTCTTTTATATATATATTAAAGTATTTTTGGTCATTTTATTGTGCCAATTACCTTTTTTATAGACACATAATCTATTTTACCCTGGCTTTTTAGTATTATCTTATTCACCTTTTATTGGTTTTATGTAAAACCTCTGAAATACATCTTTGGAAGTTTCCTGTACCTAAAGAAATCCTTAGGTGGGGATAAATCCACCCACGCTGTCATCACAGAGCAGTTGGTCTGCTCTTGTCTTGTAAGTCCATTCTTTTATTCTTTTATCAATATTACCATACAGTGAGCACTATTGGTTGTCTCTTTTTATCCGAGAATTGGACAACAGTGACGGAGAGGAATCCATTTATATCCCACAAGCGGGGATTATACCGCTGTATGCGCTTCACCCCAGAGCTGGTTATTAGCTCTGGCAAATGTGAGTTTTATATTATTACTCCTTTACGGCTATATTTGAATTTTAGATACTGCACCATTGGTTGTCCTTCTCTCTTTTTATCTTTCATATAAAGTGGATCCACTGCAATAGTAGAAGACCTCATCACTAAAGACCATTTGTAAGGATAATATATTTTGGACTTTTGCCTTTTAACTGGACTTTTTATTACTGATTGTGGCGCAGCCTTTTTTATTGTTTTTCTTGTCTTATTTTAAAGGGTTTGAGGGATTCCTTTTAAGGTTGCTGCCTATAAGTTAAGTAAGCGCTGTCTCATTCTTCCATTTTTTTTCAACAGTAGATTTTCAAGAGAGATATCGTTTGCTTTTTGTCATTCTGAATTTTAGTTGCTAACCTAACAATCATTGGTTGATTCTGGTAGACATTCTATAGGTGTCTGTCTAAAACAGTTCCTAAAAGCAATGCAATCAGACTATACATTAACCTTATTTATTTTATTAAATGGTTAAATGAGAGGTCGAAATTATAGATAAAATATGAAATCATTTTAAATGAATTAGCATTCTTCTAAATCAATGAGCAAATTTGATAAGGAACATTTTAAGCTATTGCCCCAATACATATTTGCAGCTATTCTAAATATTTATTGAATAGTAGAAATCAATATCGCACCACAGATGCAAGGACTGGCATTGATTTATAAATATATCTTTGATTACTATAGCACATATTGGAATAATAATATACACAATGGCTTTTCTTTCATTTAAGGGAATATAAGGGATTATTAGCAATGCACATATAGCATAGTTTTATTTTGTCTTCATTTTCTTACTCTTATTATTAAAATGCATAAATTAATAGTTAAAACATTGACAACATTAAAAGATACCTTAAGCACAATAACCACTGCATGTCAAAAAGGTTGTGTTGTTATCTATCCTGGGTCCTAAAGCCTGCCCCTTTGCTGCAGGTTTACTGATACAGAGGTGGACACCACATTAGCAGTTATATTCTGAACATGCTGAAAGCAGGCTGGACTCTAAGGCTATGACTGGCATCCAAACTTGAAAAACTCAATGTAGAATTCAACATCTTCACTAGACATGCAGCAGAAGGCACTGCAAGATCACCATTTTTGTTCTATCTGCGAAAAAATGTCCAAGACTCTCTAAGCTCAATGAGGTAAACTGGCTATGGTACTAAGGCTGCCACTTTACTCTTACAATAATTATAGAGTTCAAGAATAATATACTAATATAAATTATAAATAGGACCAGAGCTTTATCGTTTTATTTGTAATGCCATAACAAATTGTTTTATTTTCGCAACCATCTTTCCAAATAATTGCGATTGGCTTACCATTCTCAAAACTCTTTTTATTTTTTGTAAAAAATGTTTCTTGTGGATGCATTATACATTTTCATTTTACCTTAATCTGCTGCCTGCCTGATTAGTATGTACTTTCATTTACAGAACAGCAGCTCAACATGCTTTTAATGGGCAAAAGGCTATTTTAACTAAATTCATTGGTAAAAGAAAAAAAGCTTGTTAAGTAAAAAATTATATCTCATTTGGGAGGTAATTTACCAAATGGCTTATATGCTGCAGCAATCTACAATTATTACTATTATTCTACTCATGGCTTTGTAGTTTTTTTAATGCATTAGAAAGCTTAAATCTTTTTAGTTTATTTTTATTTCCTCAAATTAATTGTCTGCTTATGTTGGAGCAATAAAGTGCCATATTACCATTTAATTCCTTAACCCCTTAAGGACACATGACATGTGGGACATGTCATGATTCCCTTTTATTCCAGAAGTTTGGTCCTTAAGGGGTTAAGGGGTTAAAGGGACACTGTAGGCACTCAGACCATTCAGCTCATTGAAGTGGTCTGAGTGCAGTGTTTCATGTCCCTTAACCCTGCAAAGGTAATTATTGCAGTTATTAATAAACTACAAGACAGCCACTAGAGGGACTTTCGGGTCGTTAACTGACGTTGGACGTTCTCACGCTATGCATGAGGACATCCAGCGTCATCTAAATTCCCATAGGAAAGCATTGTAAAATAGTTTCCTGTGGGAATCCCTAATGCAAGCACCTATTGCAACGCATTAGGCTTCCACCTGATGTCAGCGGAGCAGAGGTAGACCCAAGCCAGTGCCAAGTGACATCGGTGCAGGACGGAGGGAGAGGCGTAGTGCCAGGAAAATAACTTTATTTTTATGGCAATATAGTTTCCCTTTAAGGATCAAAGACATTCTTTGCAGCCATTAACCCCTTAAGGACACATGACATGTGTGACATGTCATGATTCCCTTTTATTCCAGAAGTTTGGTCCTTAAGGGGTTAAAGGACCACTATAGTGCCAGGAAAACAAACTTGTTTTCCTGGCTCTATAGTATTAATAGGTCCCCCCCACACTCAAGGCCCCCCTCCTGCCAGGCTGAAGGGGTTAAATACTCACCTTTCTCCAGCGCTGGGCTCCCTTGGCGCTGGGGACTCTCCTCCTCCTTCGGTCGTCATCGGCGCATGCGCTGCAATTCTCAATGCTTTCCTATGGACGCTGGCATCTTCTCACTGTGAAAATCAATGAGACAGCCACTAGAGGCTGGATTAACCCATATGTAAACATAGCAGTTTCTCTGAAACTGCTATCTTTACAACAGGCAGGGTTAAACCTAGATGGACCTGGCAACCAGACCACTTCATTAAGCTAAAGTGGTCTGGGTGCCTATAGTGGTCCTTTAAAATCTGGTCCATGCAGACTCTAGGCCAGCATTAAAATAAACTCATAAATAAGATGTTCTTTGTTTGTATAGGGGTTTAACACCAGGTTTATAAGAGGACAATCAAGATAATAATATAGTTATTGAGGCTAACTAGCCCATTGCAGTAAACCTGATATGAGAGATTTTTTTAATTTTTTTTATTGTGGGTGCTGTTTTTTGACTCAATTAAGTGTTAAATTAAAAGTTATTAAAATATCATATTTTAATTACCCCTCTCTGCTTAGGGCATCAATCATGTTTTCAGTGTGTGTTACACCTGCAGTAAGACACACCATTCTTGGATATCCCTGTTTGGGAAGAACAGACTTGCTTCCTATAACAGGCTAAACATCTTTTTTTTTTTTTTTCTTTTATATAGTTGGAAATGTATAAACATCTTCCCATTTTGAAACTAGGTGATTGCTATAGACATTCTCATTAATATAATTCAAAGTAGCTCATGCAGAGCCAAGACTCTAGGATCTATAATATTCCCTAGTGATTTGGAAATTGACGAGGAGGGAGACAGTGTAAATGTTGCTGTTATGTTAATAAAGGTTCTACTTTTAGTTCCTCTGTTGAGCATACAGCATATATAACGTATCTAATTTAATAAACTGTGGAACTAAATTTGGAATTTATCTTAATACATACCACAAATGTTAATTCCAGTATGTGGGACAAACCCAGTGAGAGCTTAGAGAATATAAGAAGATTATGGCATGTGGGGTGCAAGCTTTAGTATACAAGGGTGAACGTTGCTGTTGTGTATGGGGCAGATATGGAATGTAGTATATAGGGTGATAGTGTCTGAAGTACATGGTGGGATAAAGGCTGTAGTGTATGGGTGGATGGGGCTGCATTTTGTGGAGTGATAGTGGCTGTGGCAGCCAGATAGCACTCTTATAATAAGGGATGTGATGGAAGGGATAGGGGCAGTTGTGGGGATATAGGGGCTGCAGTGTTTGGGGGCGATACTGGCTGTTGTATATGGTGGAAAAGGGGCGGTCATACTTTGCGGTACAGAGGCTGTGATGGGTAATTTGCGCTTTGATAAAGCGGCTATTTGGGGATTGGAGCAGTAGAGGGGGAATAAGAGCTGTGATGAGGGATTGGGACTGTGATGAGGGATAGGGACTGTAGTGTTTGGGGGAGATATGGGCTGTAGCAAATGTCTATATGAGCTATAGTATATGTGGGGATAGGGGCAGAGGTATGTGAGGGATATAGGGACTGTAATGGAGGGTGGGGGCTCTGATGATTGAAGGGCTATGATGGGGGTTTGGGGCTATATTGGGGAGGGGAGGGACTGTTTTGGTGGGTAGGTGCATTAGTGGAGAATAGGAACTGTAGAGGGGCTGTGCTGGTGGGTATTGGCTGTGATAAAGTGGCTAAGGGCTGTGTTGAAGAGATGTTGCAGCAGTGGGGGCTTTGGTGGATTATAGGGGCAGTAGTGGAGGGATATAAGTTGTGCTGGGGATAGGGACAGTAGTGGGGGAAAGTGAAATATACGAGGCAAAAAATGTTTTAATAAAAAAAAAAAAGCAAAACTAAACTAGCGTATTGTATTCCCCCTTCCTTGAGGCTTATGTTTTGCCAGGGAATAGGGAATTCTGATTCCTGGTGGTCCAGTGGGAGAATTATCTTGTCTACACCCTCAGTGGGTGCAGACAACTCCTTCCAGCAAAGTGTCTACCTTGTGAGCCATGGCGCATGGCCATCAGATCCCACCATGCATTTGCCTCGTTTGCTTGATGGCCATTCTGGTCCAGGGAGTGGCAATAAAAATAGCATCTCAAATAAAAGGGAGGCATTTTGGATTTTCCAGTAAGAAAAACTAGACGTCCCTAGGGGATTCATTTTGAGTGGGATATCAACAATATTATTCACCACTGAGAGAACAACTGTAATTTTGTCCAAATCCTGCTATAATTTTTTATTAGTAGTTCAGGCTTTCTTGATTTTTTAGATATGCATTTTTAGATATGCACTTTAGCAAGCCCCAGGCGGCGCAGCACTGCTGTGTGGGGGCGGACGGATTTGAGTGACCGGCAGGAGGGAAGCGCAGAGCGCTCCCTCTTACCGGTCTCTCAAGTAGCGTGGCCGGGCGGTGCGGAATGCGGGACAGGTACCTCTGTTTCCTGTACCCGCCCGCCGGCGGACTGACAGGAAGTGCTCACTTCCTTTCAATCTGCCGGCGGCCGGGTACAGGAAACAGAGGTTCCTGTCCCGCGTTCCGCGCTGCCTGGCCACGCTACATTGGCAGGAGGGAAGAGGAAGAGGAGGGTAAGGACCACTGGGGGAGGAGGGAGGGGGGACACTAACGACCACTGGGGGAGGAGGAGGAGGGGGGGACTAAGGACCACTGGGGGAGGAGGGGGGGGAACTAAGGACCACAAGGGGGGGTGGAGGGGCTAAGGACCACAAGGGGGGTGGAGGGGACTAAGGACCACTGGGGGAGGAGGGGGAGGGGACACTAAGGATCACTGGGGGAGGAGCGAGGGGACTAAGGACCACTGGGGGAGGAGTGGGGACTAAGGACCACTGGGGGGGGAGGGAGGGGGGACACTAAGGACCACTGAGGGAGGGGGGACACTAAGGATCACTGGGGGAGGAGGAGGGGGAGTAAGGACCACTGGGGGAGGAGGAGGGGGGACTAAGGACCACTGGGGGAGGAGGGAGGGGGGATACTAAGGACCACTGGGGGAGGAGGGAGGGGTACACTAAGGACCACTGGGGGAGGAGCAGGGGGGGGCAAAGGACCACTGGGGGAGGAGGGGGGGACTAAAGACCAGTGGGGGAGGAGGGGGGGAACTAAGGACCACTGGGGAGGAGCAGGGGGGGACACTAAGGACCACTGGGGGAGGAGGGAGGGGGGACACTAAGGACCACTTAGGGAGGGGAGACACTAAGGACCACTGGGGGAGGAGGAAGGGGGGACACTAAGGACCACTGGGGGAGGAGGAGGGAGGGACAAAGTACCACTGGGGGAGGAGGGGGGACTAAGGACCACTGGGGGAGGGGGGCTAACTAAGGACCACTGGGGGACGGAGGGGGAACTAAGGACCACAAGGGGGTGGAGGGGACTAAGGACCACAAGGGGGGTGGAGGGGACTAAGGACCACTGGGGGAGGAGGGGAGGGGACACTAAGGATCACTGAGGGAGGAGGGGGGACTAAGGACCACTGGGGGAGGAGGGGGGACTAAGGACCACTGGGGGAGGAGGGACACTAAGGACCACTGAGGGAGGGGGGACACTAAGGACCACAGAGGGAGGAGGAGGGGGGTAGTAAGGACCACGGGGGGGAGGAGGGGGACTAAGGACCACTGGGGGAGGGGTGCTAACTAATGACCACTGGGGGAGGAGGGGGGAACTAAGGACCACAAGGGGGGTGGAGGGGACTAAGGACCACAAGGGGAGTGGAGGGGACTAAGGACCACTGGGGGAGGAGGGGGAGGGGACACTAAGGATCACTGGGGGAGGAGGGGAGGACTAAGGTCCACTGGTGGAGGAGGGGGGGACTAAGGAACACAAGGGGGGTGGAGGGAACTAAGGACCACTGGGGGAGGAGGGGGAGGGGACACTAAGGACCACTGGGGGAGGAGGGAGGGGAGACACCAAGGACCACTGGGGGAGGAGGAGGGGGGACAAAGGACCACTGGGGAGGAGGGGGGACTAAGGACCACTGGGGGAGGAGGGGTAGGGGACACTAAGGATCACTGGGCAAGGAGGGGGGACACTAAGAACCACTGGGGGAGGAGGGAGGGGACACACTAAGGACCACTGTGGGAGGAGGGAGGGGACACACTAAGGACCACTGGGGGAGGAGGGAGGGGGGACACTAAGGACCACTGGGGGAGGAGGAGGGGGGACTAAGGACCACTGGGGGAGGAGGAGGGGGACAACAAAGGACCACTGGGGGAGGAGGGGGGACTAAGGAACACAAGGGGGGTGGAGGGGACTAAGGACCACTGGGGGAGGAGGGGGAGGGGACACTAAGGATCACTGGGCGAGGAGGGGAGGACACTAAGGACCACTGGGGGAGGAGGGGGGGAGTAAGGACCACTGGGGAAGAGGGGGGAGTAAGGACCACTGAGGGAGGAGGGGGGAAGTTCCACTAGGGGTTTGCCAGAGGGAGGACCACTAAGGGGGGTAGAGGGGAAGGACCACCAAAGGGGGGAGGGAGGGCCACCGAGGGAGGGAGGGAGGATCACTAAGAGGGGGAGGGGGGAGTGAGAAGACCACCAAGGGGGTGCTGCAGAGGGACAGGGGGCCAAGGGAGAACACTGAGGGACAGGAGGGAAGGGGAAATCACTAATTGACAGGAGGGGAAAGCACTATGATTTTTTTTTTTAAATAAAGAGCTGCTCCCCTCTCAGTCCCTATCCTACCTCACAAACTCTCTCTTTTACACTACACACATACACAATTCATCCCACCCACACACACACAGAAACAAACAATGCATCCTTACACACAGACACACCCGAAACACACAATGCATCCCTTACGCTCACACAAACACTCATTCTCTTACACACAGAAACAAAATGCATCTCTTACACACTCAATGCATCCCTACAGACACACACTGCATTCAATTACATACACAGAAACACACCTTGCATCCCTTACACACACACACACACACACACACAGAAACATACAATGCATTCCTTACACGCAAACACACACTGCATCCACTATACACACACTACATCCCTTACACAGATTGGTATCCCTATACACTACATTCTATAAGAACACACACATTACATCCACATTACATCCTCTACAATAACACATAAAACATCCCCTACACACATACAATCCACTACCTGTGAGAGAACTCTTGGGTGGGCCATGTAGGTGGATTTATGCATTGTAGGCATACTCACGGTCAAGCCCTGGGGGCCCAGACATTGAGCTGTGTAAGGGGTCCCAAAAAATGGCGCTGCGTCCTGTTCTACACCAGACCTGTGGAGCCAGACTGAGCCCATCATCAGCCTATTGTCCTCATCTGGTGGTAAGTAGGCAATCCAATATATTATTAGTGGCACTAATCTCTAATTTACCTCACAATAAATGGATACTATAGTTACCAGAAGCACTACAGTTTAATGTAGTGGTTCTGGTGTCTATAGCCTGTGCCTGTAGGCTTTTTCATGTAAACACACTATCTTTTCAAATTAAAAACTTTGTGCAGACTGACGTTGGCCCATATGGCAGAGCATATGAGCGGGGCATTGTGATGTCACATGGTGGGCAGGACATATGGGGGGGCGGCAAATTTTTTTTTGCCTAGGGCTGCAAAAATCCTTGCACCGACCCTGTGCAGAGCACAGACTTATAGCTGTGCTGATCGGCACAGTTTCAGCACAGAATGAACTGACTCAGAGGAGTGTTTTAACCACTGATTTTATGGAAATCTGGACATTTGCCAGAAAATCTGCTAGCACAATTTAAAGATGAAATTTGACTCTATATAATTTAAGATCAAGTCTTATTTGTCATGACATGTACCCTTTAATCAGTACAATGAGCAGTAGGGTTGGAACAGTGAGGTATGGCTTTTACCCTGAAAGAGTATATTTATTCTATAAGTGGATATGCTTTGGTAGGGTATCCAAAAGAGCCTAAAGGGGGCAGCACTCTGAGGGAATATCCTGTAGTGTGTCTAAAGGGCCTATAGGTGGAAGGAGTCTTAAGTGTGGGGAAATAGCCTCTAATTCACAGAATATACCATTATACAAACAGTTAATTATAGGGCTATGCTCAAAATATAGACAGAGATCCAGTGCCTATTACACACACATTTATAAGCTCTCTCAATACACAGTCTTTGAATAAAAATTCTGTGTTGGGCAAATCTGTCCAATCTGTAAGTTTGCATTAACTACACACACATTTATAAGGTCTCTCAATAGACAACATAACGGCGAACGATCGGCGAACGCGAATTTCCGCAAATGTTCGCGAACGGGCGAACCGAGCGAACCGCCATAGACTTCAATAGGCAGGCGAATTTTAAAACCCACAGGGACTCTTTCTAGCCACAATAGTGATGGGAAAGTTGTTTCAAGGGGACTAACACCTGGACTGTGGCATGCCGGAGGGGGATCCATGGCAAAACGCCCATGGAAAATTACATAGTTGATGCAGAGTCTGGTTTTAATCCATAAAGGACATAAATCACCAAACATTCCTAAATTGTTTGGAATAACGTGCTTTAAAACATCAGGTATGATGTTGTATCGATCAGGTAGTGTAAGGGTTATGCTCGCAGACCAAACTCCCTGTTTAACGCACCGCAAACAACCGCAAACAGTCCATTTGCACAACCGCAAACTCCCCATTTGCACAAGGTTGGATACCAAGCTAGCCATGTCACGCTCCTTGTCCTCACTGATGTCATTGAAGGTCTCTTCCTCCACCCAGCCACGTAAAACACCAAGGGTCCCCGAAAGGTGACAACAAGCCCCCTGGGACGCCTGCTGTGTTTGGTCTTCCACCTCCTCAAAGCCACCTTCCTTCTCTGACTCCTCTTCTTCAGACTCCTCTCTCTGCATTGCCTCTCTCTGCGTTATTATAAGGTGTGTTAAGTAGTACTATTCCTATCAGTTTAATCCCTGTTACTTCTCCTATCAGGGGACGTGTATATGGCATCGATTTTAGGAACCGGGGGATGGAAAAAGATGCTTGGTAGGTCCTCCTACTTCAAATTTGGGGCACTGCGCAGGCAATCTAATGTGCCACCAGATAGGAGTGGTGTGTTAAGTAGTGCTATTCTTATCAGTTTAATCCCTGTTACATCCCCCTCATCAGGCCTTTTTTAGTCGAATGTATTGCCCACTGTCAGTCCCTTCGGGATCCATCCCTCATTCATCTTAATAAAGGTGAGGTAATCTAGACTTTTTGACCTAGGCAACTCAGCAAAGGAAGCAGCAACGGGTACAACATCATCATCATCACACCCTACGTCCATGTGTGTAATGCTGCCTGACTGAGACATATCTACATCCTCTGGCAATAATGGTTGCGCATCACTCATTTCTTCCAACTGATGTGTAAATAACTCCTCTGACAGATCAAGTGAAGCGGCTGTGGTGCTAGTGTTGGTGGTGGTGGAGGGCGGGTGAGTGGTAACTTGAGAGGTGCCCGAAGCTAAGCTGGAGGAGGATGGTGCGTCAAGGTTCCGAGCGGAAGCTGTAGAAGATTGGGTGTCCTGTGTTAGCCAGTCAACTATGTCCTCAGAACTTTTCAAGTTCAGGGTACGTTGCCTCTGAAAACTGGTCATTATTCTAGGGCCAAAGGGAATCGCAGCACCACGACCACGACAGCACCTGCGGGGTGGCCTGCCTCTGCCTGTCATTTTTTTTTTCGATTAGTGGTACTATGCGTGCAAGCTACTGTGACAACAGATATGAGTGGCACTGTGCACTGGCAGAAGTTGGCAGAGTAGACATTGTAGGCCTGACACACACGCTTGCAGACAACTAACTGCTATTCAATCTATTACAGTCAAAATTGTATTTTTTTTTTAAATGTACACTACTGTTACACCAGATATGAGTTGCACTGGTGTGACACTGTGCCCTGGCAGGCCCTGAAGCGCACACGTGTGAAGGAAACGGACTGCTATTATTTCACAGTCAAATTTCTAGTTTTTTTTTTATGTACACTACTGTTACACCAGATATGAGTTGCACTGGTGTGACACTGTGCCCTGGCAGGCCCTGAAACGCTCATATGTGAAGGAAACTGACTGCTATTATATTACAGTCAAAAAAGTTTTTGTTTTTTTTAAATGCAAGCTATTGTGACACCAGATATGAGTGGTGGCACTGGGCAAGTGGACTGTGAGCCTGACACACAAGCTGGCAGGCAGGCAACTGCAATTAGATTACACAGAAAAAAAAACAGACTGATGTTCTAGCCCTAAAAAGGACTTTTGGGGTGCTGTCCTTACAGCAGAAATCAGATGAGTCCTTCAGGACTGTAGTTGACACTGAATACACTAGCCTAGCTACCGATTTCCCTATTAAATCAGCAGCAGCTACACTGTCCCTCCTCTCACTTAGAATGCAGCTTCCGGGGGGCATGGCCTAGCTGTCATGGAGGAAAGACGCACTTTGTGTGCGCTCCCTCAATATCTCACTTTAAGCAGCTATCAACAAGCAAATTTCACCCCAGAAGGGGATGACCCAGCAATGTTGCTCCTACCTGACCGACCCGACATGCTTTAGCGGTCAGCAACTCGACAGAGTCTTACTTACCTCCGCGTGGCAAGTGTGGCCTGGTGCTCACCGGGTGGCAGAGGCGGCGGATCTCCCGATCCTGGGATGCCCAGGAGCAGCTACTTCCCGGCAGGAGCTTCGTTACCCCCCCTCTGACCGGTGGGGGTTATCCCGGTCCATCCCTGAGAGGCTGTCTGGAGCTAATGGACGCACAGAGCACAGCCACCCAGGCTGACATACTCATCTGCGACTCTCCCAATATGGCGGCAGCCGCGTGTCCTCCTGGTACCAGCAAAGCATGGCAGGATATTGAGTCTAAGCTGGACAGACTCTGTAATCAATTTTGGAAGCAAATAACAAGCAGGAAGCCCCAACAAGCTCCACCACAGCCCCAACAAGCTCCACCACAGCTAAGCGAAGCAGTCCCCATTAAAATCCACCAACGCAAAAGGCGTCAAAGATGGGACCGGAGGCACAAACAGAAATGCAAAGCCTGCCCCACATCAAGCACTTGCCTCCACCTTAAGCCACCACAATCCCGCACCAGAGGTGAAGCACCACCGGGACAGATCCGACCACCCGACAAAACAAGCTTCCACCACCTCAAGCCGCGAACCCGGCACTCAGCCAGAGACTTGCCTTTGTTGTTCCAGGTATCAGAGACTCCCAGGGTCTGCACCTGGCGCCCAGAAGGGATCGGATGAGCACAAGCAGTAAACAGCAGCCTGCCAAGCATGTCCCACTATAGCCGATCCTCCACACCATGCCTTTGATCACATGAACTGCTCTCTGCACATTAACTAATCGTAAAGTAGCAAGCGTTTAAACATGTCATTATTTCACCTCCTAAAGAGTTTATTGTCGTAGTTCCTTACATGCCTTTACCTTAACCGTTCATGTATTATGTTATTCACTAGTCTCATCTCATGGGGCGACTCACACTTGATTTATAACTAGTGGTGGAGCTGCTGATATAAATACACAGTTGATAACGTGCAAGCTACATCCTAAACATGACAGCCATCTTTCACAACAATGTACTGCTATATACTCATACCCTCAGTGCAACTAGCCATGATATACGCACATTCAGCCTAGCATGCTCAAATATAACGCACTTCTGTCTAAAAAAAAAAGAATGTAGCTTCCGAATGAATCTAAAATGGATGCTGTCCAGGAGGTGGGAGGGTCTGGGAGGGAGGGTCTGCTGCTGATTTGCTGGAATGTGTCTGCTGACTGTGAGGTACAGGGTCAAAGTTTACTCAGTGATGATGGATAGGGGGAAGACTGAACATTGCATATGTTCGCCGTCCGTGGCGAATGCGAACAAGCTATGTTCGCCAGGAACTATTCGCCAGCGAACTGTTCGGGACATCTCTATCTCTCAATATTCAGTCTTTGAATACAAAAAAATCAGTGTTGAGCAATATCTGCCAAATGTGTGTGCTAGCCCTAAAAGATAAAATGTAAACGGAATGAAGGGGGAGACAATAGGTATCGCTAATAGCATAGTAATGTTCAAAAAAAGCCTTAATTTTTATTAAAAAGTAACACAAAAGAAATAAAGTAACAGTTGGACCCTTTATGTCTGCAGCAATTGGTCAGCCTCTCTTCAAAAATGTTATTGGATCACTTTACAATTTGTTGCTAAAAATAAAAAATTCTTGACTGCAACATGGTAGTCAGATTTCAAATATCTACCATGGTATACATTAACATTATCTCAATTCATTTAACTAATATTTAATCTACGATATACAGTATTTTCCTTTCTTTATCATACAAAAATATAGGACATGCAGAGAAAAACTCAAGAAAAAATAAAAAACAACGGGAACAAAAGAAAAGAAAGCAGTAGCCAA
The DNA here is from genome assembly GCF_036172605.1 of Pelobates fuscus. Taxonomy (NCBI): domain Eukaryota; kingdom Metazoa; phylum Chordata; class Amphibia; order Anura; family Pelobatidae; genus Pelobates; species Pelobates fuscus. The sequence goes on from NC_086317.1 coordinate 448,253,139, forward strand.
TGGTAGCAAATTAATGGTGTATCATGCCAAAAATAATTTCTTGATCAATTCTAGATTCAGGAACGAATTCTTAGATAATCATCACGTATTCTTTTGAATTCAATAGAGAGCTATTTGTTATATGATTTGGTAATGTTTTTTTTTTATAGTAATGTGCCAGGTTGTAAAACTTAATTGAAACTGGATTGCAAAGTACCAAAGATTGATGGAGGGAAAGTTACTTAAGGAGGTGTACAACATCTTCTCTAACAATTTGTAAGTTACAGGAAGAACTAATGCTTGTGTTTCAATACAGAGTGTAAGATACAAAAACAATAAAAAATAAAATGTCATGATCCCGAATATCAGAAAGAAATGTCAATGTTCATGACAAGTAGGCAAAACTGCTCTACTTGGTCTACCATTCATTTATACAAGGTAGAGATTAGCAAGTGCCTATTAAAAAAATATATTTTTTTTTTGTTTAGTTTTTTTCATGGAAAATTATCAATTGTCTTTTCCTTGATAATATCACATAGAGTAAATAGATGTAGGGGATCTATCCACAAAATCTCAACTTATTTATCAACTTTAAAAAGAAAAGTCAAATACAATACTATTACATGGCCACCTGTCATTAAAAGTGCTTACAAATAAAAACAAAAATGTAAAAACACTTTTTCAGAAAAATCCTTATCAAATACACAGCAGATTTGGTAAATATTACAACTTTATTACATACCCCTAAACATGCCGGAATAAAAAAGTTTTAATACTTATCAAATCCACTGTGTATTGATGCTCATGAGACCTTATATTCTACCCATTGCAATTCTACCCATTGCTTTTTTGCTTAGATACGCTTTTCAAATTATTTTAAATTTTGGATACATTTTTACAATATTTTTTTTTCTGATTTAAAAAATATATCTCCTATATAAAAAATTTTTTTAAAAAAATCAATCAGTCATATTAAACATTTTCCAAATATTAAATCAATTGGAAAAAAAAATCCATTATTAATAAATTAAAGCCCTGGTTTCAAGCCAGATACACTTCCGAGCTAAAAGACAATTTTCTACTCTTGTAATGCCAAGTCACTGTATTCAACAGTAACCGAACTAGAATATATTTGCAGAAAGTGATACTTCAAATTAGTATCCTTTAGTGAATAGACTGCTTAATTTATACATTTCTATTTACAGACATGTCAATATGACTATAAACATTGCATATATAATATATATAAAATTATAAAAAAAAAATATATAGTTTAAAAAAATAATGTCTACATGCAAACAAATAAAAGGCCTCCCCTATGGAACAAATAGATGCTAGATAGATAGATAGATAGATAGAAAATACAGAATAATAAATATGATAGATTGGTTGATAAAAATAGATGATAGAATGTCTAAAATGTAATTATTGTTAGTAATAATTTTTTTCTCTGAGGTTCGGCTATTGCAAAATAATTATCGCTTTTCTGTTTATTTTTTAAGTCTATAGAAACATATTACAATGCAGATGTCTATAAGCAACATACACTTTACATCTGCAGCCAAGAAAGTACGGAACCACTTTGCACTGACTTATTCCAATATAGAAAGCTTTTTTTTTTGTTTTTTTAGAAGCAAGCATAACCACTTGACAGACAGGTCACAATACTGCACTTCACATTACATCACCCACTCACTGTAGTAGACCCTAGGTCCTACCCCTAAATCTTAATACTCTCGGTTCCATATACGTTGTAACCTTCTCTATAAGTTGCTAAATTCTGGGTATTCTGCGAGGAAGTTGGGTTAAAATTCTGTGCACTCTTTGCCACCTTCATTCGTTTCGCCTCTGCCCTTGACTTGTAACAGAACTCTATCAAAGCCACGAGCATTGCCAATCCCAAGCCGCCAACCAGAATGTAGAAAACTCCAGCAACGTTGCTCAGACTTAATGCACTTGTCTTGTCCTAGAAAAACAAAAATGATTGGAATTAATTCATGAAAACTTTCTAATTTCAACAGTACATTTATGGTACAAATGGAAAAAAACTACATTTTCAAATTATATATATTTATTAATTTTCTATTATATATAAAATGATGTGTTCTATAACTTTCAAAATATTTTTGGCAATATTTGCTTTTTAAAATAATTCACACCTTGTGTTACCAATACTTTAGGATGTAACCAGTCACTCGCCAACAGTAAAAAACATTGTTACCACTGTTAATTGTACAATGCAAATGTACATTTAGATTATTTTTTATTTTTGTATTTATGACCTTTTGTAATTTTATAACTTTTTAGGATTTACAT